>NW_026854199.1:0-15133 GCF_026571515.1 Ruditapes philippinarum | reverse complement strand
GCAGAAGCTAATTCCTGTACTTCAGTTGTTGATGCCTGTTCTTTAGATGCTTATGCCTGTACTTCAGCTGCTCATGCCTGTACTTCAAATGCCAATGCCTGTACTTCAGATGCCAATGCCTGTACTTCAAATACTAATGCCTGTAATGCAGAAGCTTATGCCTGTACTTCAGATGCTTATGCCTGTACTACAGAAGCTAATTACTGTACTTCAGATGATATTGTCTGAACTTCAAATGCTAGTGCCTGTACTTCAGATGCCAATGCCTGTACTTCAGATACTAATGCCTAGTGACCTAATTGCTAGTGCCTGTACTTCAGATGCCAATGCATAGAAGCTAATTCGTGTACTTCAGATGTTGATGCCTGTACTTTAGATGCTTATGCCTGTACTTCAGATACTTATGCATGTACTACAGAAGCTAATTACTGTACTTCAGATGATAATGTCTATTCTTTAATTGCTAGTGCATGTACTTCAGATGCCAATGCATGTACTACAGAAGCTAATTCGTGTACTTCAGATGTTGATGCCTGTTCTTTAGATGCTTATGCCTGTACTACAGAAGCTAATTACTGTACTTCAGATGATAATGTCTGTACTTTAAATGCTAGTGCCTGTACTTCAGATGCCAATGCATGTACTTCAGAAGCTAATTCGTGTACTTCAGATGTTGATGCCTGTTCTTTCGATGCTTATGCCTGTACTTCAGATACTTATGCATGTACTACAGAAGCTAATTCGTGTACTTCAGATGTTGATGCCTGTTCTTTAGATGCTTATGCCTGTACTACAGAAGCTAATTACTGTACTTCAGATGATACTGTCTATTCTTTAAATGCTAGTACCTGTACTTCAGATGCCAATGCATGTACTTCAGAAGCTAATTCGTGTACTTCAGATGATAATGTCTGTACTTTAATTGCTAGTGCCTGTACTTCAGATGCCAATGCATGTACTTCAGAAGCTAATTCCTGTACTTCAGATGTTGATGCCTGTTCTTTAGATGCTTATGCCTGTACTACAGAAGCTAATTACTGTACTTCAGATGATAATGTCTGTACTTTAAATGCTAGTGCCTGTACTTCAAATGCCAATGCATGTACTTCAAATGCCAATGCCTGTACTTCAGATGCCAATGCCTGTACTTCAGATACTAATGCCTGTAATGCAGAAGCTTATGCCTGTACTTCAGATACTTATGCTTGTACTTCAGAAGCTTATTACAATTTCGATTATTTGAAAGTGAGAAAACTATCTTCAAGTATATGTTAAGGTATTTTCACTCAACATAAAATGATGTAGAATTTAAAATTTTTATGATCTTCCAATGTTTAATTTTACAGACTCAAGTGGATCTACGCGTTTCACTACATTGAAACTGTTTAAATGTTTATTGGGAAGGAGAACCAAAAAAGTCAGTAACGATTGGGTAAAGGATTCCATTAGGATAGGGAACATTCAAAATATGGTAAGATTGTAATGGAAGTAACAGGATAAAAATCAATGGCAACGAAATGTAAAAGAAACAAATATTTCTTTTCGTTGCATATATTGCAAATATATCAAGATTTGCCATTACAAAAAAATACTTGACATGTTTTTGTGAAACATAAGTTTTGGATAGAAGGCAGTATAGAAATTATTCACCTACTATTTTTAATTTTTTATGACATGAATTTAGTAACTGTTGCTACATTTGATAATATTATTTTTTATCTGAAGACAACATTTAGCTGCTTTTATTACAAATAGACTTTAAATTTGCTAAGTCAATCTGAATTTTTGCTATACAAACATTTACTCGTCTTTTGCCCATAAGTTTTAGATTACATGTAAGTCTATTACCATCAGGTTTTTATGCCCCTGAATAAATATATGTTTTTTGGTCCTGCTTTGTCAAGAAAAAACAGTGTGTTTACCCAGGGATTGTTAGTGCATCATGATGAGTTCTACCCTTTTGTAGGTAATAGGTCAAGGTACCAAGAACAATGTTGGATATAATGTTGTCAGACATTTGGACAGATAGTTGGCAATAAAATACCCAATAAAGGCAATTTTAACTAGAGTTGAATGACTGTAGATACATTTCACAAATATTGATAGCATGAACATCTGTCTGTGTTACAAAACTTGAATTGAAAGTCTTGCACAAACAGAAAGTTCTAATTTTCACAAGTTAAAGTACAGCCTTTCCCTTTATTTATTTGGGGAAAATAGTATGTTATTTTTGTCAAAAGGGAAGAAAATACTCTACATGTATATAATTTTAATTTATTTGGGGAAAACTGCTAAATTGCAAAAAGATTTTCATTTGGGAAGCTGCTGTAGGAGAAAAAGCCTTGAAAGCCTCCCAAGCTACATTGTACAGATGCATGAACCTTCATTACCACTACCCTTTATACTTGTGAAAAGCATTATGTCTAGGTCACAAGTAAGTACTGGTAGGATATGATTACTGTCCTCATTTGTGATATACAATGACCTCACTTGGAGGTAAGCACACTGTCCTGATATGTAAGAACACTTGATACAAGTTACTGTAGTTGTCATTTTTCAGACTGAATAGAAATATAGCAGCAAGTTTTAAAGGACATATTGTGTCATCTACATCATTTTAAGAGAGTTCATGTATTAAAGATAAAGAAAATGTTAAGACTTGTTCATTATTTGAGCAAATCTTGGTAGCTTTGTTAACCCATTTGTAATACAAGTTTAGTTAAAGTGACATTATGTGCATCCATGGGTAGATGTAGAGTGAACAGGTGAAAGTCAAGATAAGTTAACATTTTTTAATTTCATAATTTACTTCACATGAACGATAAATAACTCACTAGGACCTGTGAAATGTGTGTAATTATTCGTCGGAATGTTTCTGTAACTTCCAATTTATAAAGAGTGGGCAGTCTTTTTATATATTTAGGTAGATTTATTTTTTACCCTAAACTATTTGACTCTGAAAAAAATGAGCATAATGCCACTTTAATGACATAGTGAGAAAACTTTGATATAACCTGTCGTAGTGCAACAGCATGAAATAATGAAGTAAAAATAATTTTGTAATTGTAGGAAAGATACAGAGTGATAAGTGCTGACGGTTATGGAGAGTTATCTATGGAAGAAGATTATGGAAGGTTTGAGTTTCAGATCAAAGGCACAGACTGGCTAGAAATCAAATAAGGTACAGTTCAGTTAAATTATTTAGATTATTGTTTAAAGCCCAACAATCTAAGAATTAGGGGAGCTATCATTTTTAGCTTTTCTGTCAGATAAGAATAAGCAGAGCTATGGACCTTTCCGTTTTTTCGTAGCGGAACATTTAGCCACACCTTTTCCATTCATTGCTAGGTCAACTGCTCACAAACAGTATCACAAACATAAGCACGTGTTCTTTTGTGCAAATCAGGTCAACCAGTGACTATGTATTATCTCAGAGTAGCGATTGGATAACAAGTTAGCCAATTTACATTAAACTGTAGACACCGGAACGGTCCATTGTAGTCACCCGGGCATCGGCGTAACCACTTGTGTTAAAGTTTTTGTAATACCTCAAATATTTTCAAAATCCATTGACATATGGCTTTGAAACTTTACACACTAGTTCACCATCATGACCCCATCCTGTAGACAGGAGGAGGTAACTGTATCAAGCATTTTGACAGAATTATGCCCCTTATCGACTTAGCATTTACGTTAAAGTTTTTGTAATACCTCAAATATTTTCAAAGTCCATTGACATATGGCTTTGAAACTTTGCACAACTGTTTACCATTATAACCCCAAAGTGTTGACAGGAGGAGGTAACTGTATCAAGCACTTTGACAGAATTATGACCCTTTTTTACTTTAAATTTATGTTAAAGCTTTTGTAATACCTCAAATATTTAAGTCCATTGACATATGGCTTTGAAACTTTGCACACTTATTTACCATTATAACCTCAATGTGTTGACAGGAGGAGGTAACTGTATCAAGCATTTCGACAGAATTATGCCCCTTTTTCAACTTAGAATTTACATTTAGGTTTGCATACCACTGCAAATATCTTCATATTCTATTTAAACAAGTTGAAATTTTATACTCTTCTTTGAGAGCATAAAAGGACTGACTCTCCAAGGCCTTTAACTGTAACATAGATTTCAAAAAAAATTGTCCTTTTGTTATTAATCAGGAAATTTTACATTATCAAGGCTCTTTTATTATCAAGCACTAAGAATAGTCAAGCGTTGCTGTCCTACCAACAGCTTTTGTTACCTCAACTTTGGGATTTGTTTTGTTGTCTGAATCTCAATGATTACATACTAAGATGCTCTGTACAGCAAAGACTCAAAATGATATGAATTTTAAAATATCTACCATTATTATAGATATTTGATATTAACCCATTTAACTTCATGAGCATTTTGTGAAAAATGGCTGTTTTCATTGAAAAGTCTCCCGTTACAAGTTAAAATTGCTATAAAACTATAAAAACTGCTTCAATACGTACTAATCAAACTTGGCACAAGTGTTGACTTGACCATTACCTTTGCAACAACATGCTCAGGCTTAAATTTTCTGTTACCATGGCATCGAGGGAACATCTCAAAATTGCCAAAAATCACTATTTTGCGTTGATTTTTTTCCCATCGAAATTGATTTCAAAGTGTTGCAACTTCTCAATGGATTGAGATAGAGTCAAATGCTTTTCAGTGTTAATTACATTTTACCTTATGATCGATCTGGGGTCATTTTAGCCTCTCACAAGTCAAAAATTTCCTTGGCAAAGAGGGGGACTCCGCCCCCTTCAAACCTCCTAAACAAGGGGGCACATCCCCCTTCTGGCACCCCCTGATGTATCTTTTGGTTGGGGGACTGCCCCGAAAAAGTGGTCACTTTTTTAAACAACATTTCTCAAACAAAAACAAGTGTTGGAGGCCTAAATAAGGCATTTTTCACCATTTGAGACACCAAAAAGGGGGGAGGGGGTTGAAAAAGGTGTATATATCGCGTAAAGGGTTAAAGAAGAATATAAAATGGAGTTCTTATTGAAAACGTTGCTTTAATTTAGCTAATGCACATTTTAAACAGATGACATAAGGTTTTTACTGAAGAGGATGGGTGGTATTGAAGTGTTGACTGTGTCTGACAAAACCATAATTGTATGTGCAGATGGAGACATCCACACATCAAGTAAGTTGAAGACATAAAATGTATTAAAGGAATAAATTTAATCATACTACAACAGCAATTGTAATGAAGGGTTTTTTAAATTTCAATGGTGCATTTATGTTGAAAAAAGGTTGTTTAGGTATTTTTTAAAAATTGAAAAAAGATGCTTGAAAATAATATACAATTGTTTTCTGTTAAAGCTACATGAAATAAAATATGTAAACATATTTTTCCGTTGGCTTGACAACCAAGCATTCTATAGTTTCGTTAACATTTTTAACATCTCATTAAAAATAGTTATTATACCCCCACAAACGAAGTTTGGGGGTGTATATAGGAGTCAGCTTGTTGGTTGGTCCGTCCACATCATGGTTTCCAGACGATAACTAGAGTTTGGAATGAGGTATTGTAATCAAACTTGGTATATAGCAACCTTATGTGGAAATTTTGGTTGGTATTGCATTTTGACCCCCTGGGGTCAAGGTCACTGTTACTTAAAATAGAAAAAATGGTTTCTGGACAATAACTGGAGTTAGGAATGAGATATTGTTAGCCGGTGCTAGGGGGCGTGGACGGTAACTTGCACTTTCCAGTACCGTCCATGAACAGGCTCAATCAAACCGAGCCTGCAACATTTTCAATTTTGCTGTGTTGGGCTTTCTTTAGGGATTCTATATTTATCTATTTTATGATCACATCCGTGTTATTTGTGCCGTGTGGCGGCTGTAAAAAGTCTCCCCGTACATTTAATCAATGATGTTTATATTTTTGATCCTTGAAGATCGTTTCAGCACGACATTATTGTTGTGCTTGTGGTATTTTTTAGTTTCAACTTTTCGGCATTTTCTAGTTGGGTGGTTCCAATATTCCTACTTGAATAATGTTGAATCACCCTTAGGATATGTTGCCTGCTTTTTAAATTTGTCTTTTGACGTCTTATCTGTGATACGCAGGCTTCATAACCTCTGATCCCCTTTCTAAATTCCATTTTATTTAGTTCCGCCCATTGTTTTCTCGTTTAGGGCACACGCTTTTTATTACTTGGGGACCATACGCCGCTTTTCATGGAATGGCACGTAAGTGTCACATTGAAGGTTCCATGATAACCGCCGTATGAACACATCTGCGGATGTTTCTAAATTCAAAATTTTACTATTTCACGTTTAAATGTTGAATTCTGC
Source organism: Ruditapes philippinarum (assembly GCF_026571515.1). NCBI lineage: Eukaryota > Metazoa > Mollusca > Bivalvia > Venerida > Veneridae > Ruditapes > Ruditapes philippinarum. Next base: position 8,802 of record NW_026854199.1, on the reverse strand, counting down.
TTAAGCCGGTGCTAGGGGGCGTGGACGGTAACTTGCACTTTCCAGTACCGTCCATGAACAGGCTCAATCAAACCGAGCCTGCAACATTTTCAATTTTGCTGTGTTGGGCTTTCTTTAGGGATTCTATATTTATCTATTTTATGATCACATCCGTGTTATTTGTGCCGTGTGGCGGCTGTAAAAAGTCTCCCCGTACATTTAATCAATGATGTTATATTTTCGATCCTTGAAGATCGTTCAGCACGACATTATTGTTGTGCTTGTGGTATTTTTAGTTTCAACTCTTCGGCATTTTCTAGTTGGGTGGTTCCAATATTCCTACTTGAATAATGTTGAATCACCCTTAGGATATGTTGCCTGCTTTTTAAATTTGTCTTTTGACGTCTTATCTGTGATACGCAGGCTTCATAACCTCTGATCCCATTTCTAAATTCCATTTTATTTAGTTCCGCCCATTGTTTTCTCGTTTAGGGCACACGCTTTTTATTACTTGGGGACCATACGCCGCTTTTCATGGAATGAATTATAAAGTAAAACATTCAATCAGAAAGGATGATTACATCCACCGACGCCCATATGGGCTCTTTGACCTGGTATGCCTAATCGGCAACCCTCACAAGTTTCTACAGGTACATTTGAAGGTTCAACTTCTAGGCAACCCCCCGGTCCCATATGATCCCTTTGACCTGGTTTATCATGTTTACAACCATAGCACGTTCCATCTTCAACAACTTCTATTGTTGATGAAGGAGAACCAACACCTGAGTCTTTCTCAGTTGTTGTGGCTGTAACTGTGGCTGTTGGGATATTTTTCTTAGTCTTACATGTTTCAATATACTTTTTTATTTCAGAAGCAGGGACCCCGGCAAACAACATTTCTGTTGTGTTCTTTAATTCTTCAACACTCATTGACCTTTTGGCCTTAATCATATCAGCTGTACCAATAATTTTTCTAGCCCCAGGGGTAGGTGGTCCATCATCAAACTTAACCCGTTTTCTAGGAGGGGGTAACTCATCAGGGACTGGGACATTACTTAACAAGAACACAGCCCTGTGGCTTAACAGTTCTATCATTTTATAATATTTTCTCATACTCTTTTGAAATGTGGACATTCCATCACAGACTGGGCCTTTAAATTCTTGTAATTCATTGAGGCACCTTTCAAGGAAAGACCAAATCATTGACACATTTGAGATGTCTTTTACTTTCTCAATATCGACATAATCAAGTTTGTCTTGAGTATTCCACTTACAATACAAATTGACTTCATCATCACTGAAGCACATCAATATGCTTTTTACTAACCTCATGGAGTATTCATCCCCTCTATGTACCCTTTCCCAAAACTTATCTGGTATCTGAGGAGCAGCCCAAGGAATGTAAATCTGATTATCCTCAAGGTCACAGCTGGCCTCATGTACAAGGGAGGTTCCTGGTTGGACTTTTGGAATGGCCATGGACTTAATCTGACCCATTACGGCTTCATAGAGGGCTGCATAATGGTCATCATCATGCACATCATAAGGGAAGAACTCATCCCCATCAACAAACTTTGTGATTGACTTAAAGAGAGAGGCAAAGAACTTAGGTGTAGGGGCTTTTGGGCTGTTCCAGTTGTACTTTCGTACTTCATAAAAGAACATTCTGTTTTTAATAGAGGCTTCTTCATCATTGAAGAACTTCCATGGGTAGCTATTGGTAGTTACCAGCATAGGGGTTCTTTGTAACAAGATAGCGGCCTTGTTTTTCACATTAACTAAAGTGGGCATACCCTCCGCAACTTTCTTAAAACCTTCAACTTGATCATATTTGGACAATGTTAACTCTGGGACTAATATCAGGTCTTTGCCTGTGCATTCCTGCCACATAAAGTCAGCAGACGTAATCACCTGACCACAAATGTCTGGAATGATCAATGGATCAGTCCAGAAGGTTTTGCCAGCATCAGACTCTCCTACAAACATGAAAGTATTTTTCTTTGGTAAACATTGAAATAATATGTAATATAATTCAATTATAACATCGGCTGCATCTATCTTTTGAAACTTGCACCATTCAAGCCAAAACCGTGCTGTGTCTGTCAAGGTCATCTTCATGGGATCTTCCTCTCTTCTCTCAATGTTATCTATGAATATCTCTCCGTATGTTTTGTTGGCGACTGTTTTCTCACTTTTGAGCTCTTCCATACATGTTGACCAGATAACGTTAAAGTTCGGGCTTGTTCTAAGTATTCTCCATTGTTTCACGTCATCATCACTTTCAGCCATAAGAGTAGTTAATAATTGTCCTTGATCAAAACAATTGTACCTCTTACACATGTCTTTAAGCACGCCAACTTTCTCACTTGTCTTTGTAGCTGGTAAAGCCTTTGTCTTTGATGTGATCTTATCCTCTACGATGTCATTGAACGTTGACCTCTCTGGCGGTTTTGGTATTGGTGGTGCGGTTTCTAACGGAGCATCTGAAAAGAAGATATCATTTATTGTCATGTATGTAGGTTCGTTATATCTGTCAGGACTTACGCTAGTATACTCCTGCCATCCTAACATGCTAGATAAGAATTCATTCACTTCGTCTGCTTCTTTTACCAATGGCGGTAGTTTCTCATCATCAAGGAGTGACTCGTCGAGCTTCATCTTACGATCTATGCCTTCTTTAGCTAACTTCGCCAGGAAGATGTTATTGCATCCTGCAATAAGTCGTGGCTTCTCGTTGAAATGAGCTAAGAGTGCCCTTACGTTTCTGACCTTCTTTGTTCTTACAACCATTGCGTAATTTTCTAACTTCGCTCTCAGAGTTCTCCAGGCCCCATCTTTGCATAACTCGATGTCGCATATAATGACAGCATGAACATGAAATCCATTGATCTTACATGCATCGTCTGTAGTACCATTGTGCCAAGCGAGACAAGTCGGATGCTCATTGATATAATTCTTGAAGGCGATAAGTGGAGCCTTAATCTCCATTGGTAATGTCTTGTATACTTCCTGCTTTGTTGCAAAGGCCATGACTGGTTTTGGTAGTAATCCATAAGGCTGTGATTTCAAATCTGCTATAGTGATGTAATTGCCAATATATCCGGATCCCTTGGTTGCTTTCTTCAGCGTCTTATCAGCATTTAGAGCGTAACATTTAGGGCTAAGAGTCTTCGGGTTAATATACTTATCACAATTAGTAAGGACAACCGAATATGCGTCATTTTCCGTAACAGTGTGATAAAGTATCTCAGTGGGGAGTGCTTTTTTGTCATCCTCTTCGAAGAAGTTCCTACAATGGATAAGGGAAAATGTCACCAGAATTATATACAACTTTTAATCCTCCTGTACCATAAAGATTTCTAATTGCTTCAATTCTTTGTTCTAACTTTGATATTGCCAAAATTGATGTATCTAAAATATTTTTTAATCTTTGAGCTTTTGCAAGGTCTCTTTCTAATTGTAAGACACGTTCTCTAGTATTTATTAGTAACAGTTTACTTGTGTCTACTACGTCAATGTCTCTCCATAATGCGTTCATACATGCTGTAATGTCTTTAAAACCTTTAATTCTTGTTCTGTCTTTAATATTCTTGAGAAATTCTCTCATCTCTGAAATATCATCAGCATTTGTCATTTGCTTTTCTAATGTTTCTATCTTTGTCGTATTGTCCATTAAACGTCTATCTAGAGGTTTTTTTTGTCCATCTGGATCAACCCAGTTTTTAACTGTGTTAATTGTCGTTGTGATATGATCTAATGTCTGAAATTTCCCTAAGACTTGATTTTGCATAGCAGTCAATTTTCTTTCTAATAATTGACTAGCTGTTTGAAATTTTGACAAAGCTTCACCTATTGTTTTGAAAGCACCATCAGTTGCACTTTTTGCAATATCATTAACAGTATTTGCTGCAGCTTCAGTAACAGTTTTTCTTATTTCACCAGCAGATTTAATTGAAGTAACAAGGGCAGCTCCTAAAGCACCCGTTGCAGCACTTGCTAGTCCACCTAATAATTTTTCCCAAAATGACGGTCCTTGTTGTTTAACAGTAGTTGTTATTTCACCAGATACACTTATTTTAATTTCTTGTAATGCTTGTATTTTATTTAATACCATTTGTAATTGTCCCGTAAACAGTTGAGCGTCAAATTTTTGTATGAATTCAATTTGTGTAGCTGTCAAAGCTGTCAACGGTTGTAATTTAGCTACGTCTTTTGTCAATTTTGCTATTTGTTTGTGAATAGCAGAAAAGAATTCTGGTGCAGTTCCTGCTTGTCCCCCAACACGCATTTTAGGATCATAGTCAGTATCAACGAGCCATAAACATATAGGTACACCATGAGTATCATGTAAAGTTGTTTCACCAACAGCAGCAGGTATAACATGTGTAGTATTACCAATTACAAATATAACGTCAATAGATGGTCCGAATTGGTCACTATGAAATACTGATGAATTAACTTTTTCTAACCACAATTTTGTTTCGTCATGATTGTATTCTGAGTCAGCCATTAACACCCATATATCCCAGTCAAGACTTATACGTTTACCTAAACTCACTGATGGAGTATATTGAAATTCAACTTGTGTAGCTGAATGAGTTAACGTCATTTCAAGAAAACTTTTTGTATTAGTCATGTCTCCTTTTGGAAAGTTTATAGTAGTTTTGTTTGTCACTTTTGGCCATAACATTATACGTTGATGCTGTTCTATTAATGTTTTATTTCTAATAAAGTTACTTTGTCTTCTAAAACTAACATCAAATGAAATATCATTATGAGCTTCAGTAAGATCACTTTTTGTATAATGCATATAATTAGGAAATTCTTTCCAATGTAGACAATCGGCTGCATATACCCATCCTGCAGTAAGCTTGTTTTTATTATCTAATATAGCTTTTTCTACTTCTACTGTATTTAAAAAATCAGACATATTTACATTTTATTATAGACGTCTAGCTCTCTTTGGCCCTTTGTAGTCAAAATCTTCAAAATCTTGTAGATCGTCTGCGTTTCTTTGTAGGTACCTCGCTTCGACGCCGCTTGTTGACGGTACTTGCGACGACGGCCCTGGTTGTACTTTCGGGAAGTTATAGTTTGGCGGTTGACCCTCAGGTGCCTCCCAGTTTAATGTCACGTCCTTCAACTGAGTTGATGGTATTTTGTTCTCTATGACCTTCTCCAATACTTTGTTCAATGGCTGCAAATAACGATTATGAATTCTATTAAGTTCAGCAATTTTAGCAACATCTCCTATTTGACATAAATTACCACTAACTTTAACACCTTTAGGCCATGGTACATAACGACTGGTACCACGAGTCATTACTGGTGGTTGGAAACCTAGTATATTCCATGCAGCACCCGGTCTTACAAAACTACTGTTATACATAGTCACTTTTGGTTCAGTTAAGTCAATTGTAGCAGTTATTGGTAAAGCAGGTGCTTTTATTGTAGAATCACTATCATTAGGGTCAGTGGTTGGGGTTTTATGAACTATTAGTCCTTCTTGTGAAAGTTCAGTATCGTCCATTAGTACAAAATCTGAGTCAGTGTCTTGTAAGTCTTTTTCTATGTTTCGTATTTCGTCAACACTTAAACCGTAATGTTTTAACATTCCTTTTGTAACAATGGGGGCTGATTGACCTTTTGTTCTTTCTGGGAAAGCACTAGAAACATTTGTTCCAACAACAGTTGGACCACGTGAGTCTGTCGTAATTTTAACTCCAACACTTTTCATTGTTTCTTCAATTTTGTCTTGAGTTGTTGGGTCCCTAGTGGTCGGAATACCACCGTCACCCTGTAAATCAGACCTTGCTTGATTATCTTGTATTACATAACTAGTTAATGGACAAACAAAGTTTTCAGCATGTACACCGTGATGATACATTGTGTCTGCATGTGATACTTGATCCATTGGGTCGTCATATGGATGTGACAATTTTTGTCCCATATTACCTAATTCAAGGAATTTATATCCAGAATATGGTGAATAATGAAATGTTATTGAGGTAGAATACGTTGCTTTAAATTGAGCCCTTCTTTGAACTAGACCCCCATATCCTAACACTGGTGTCATACGTAGAAAATGAATAGGGGCAGGCAATATAGGATATCTGTTTTGTTGTGTAGCCATATTTGATTGCATTCCCCATACAGTATCTAACAGCTTGTTAGCTGCTCTAATCAATAATTGATTGAATGGTAATTTACTGCAACTTTCAAATAACCCCGTTGGGATCCTCCCTGAAACAATTTTATGATGCATTTCATATGATTGACCTGGCCGCCACGTGCTAACTGTAAAGGCTCCATGATATGGATCCATGTATCCATATTGTAAGTCACGCAATGCTTCATTGCGTAATGAGTTATATTGTTCACGCGGTAAAGCTAAAGCACAACGTGGTAGTAAACCTTCTTTAAATGAAGTAATTTATTCATTTTCTACGTATGACACCAGTGTTAGGATATGCGGGTCTAGTTCAAAGAAGGGCTCAATTTAAAGCAACGTATTCTACCTCAATAACATTTCATTATTCACCATATTCTGGATATAAATTCCTTGAATTAGGTAATATGGGACAAAAATTGTCACATCCATATGACGACCCAATGGATCAAGTATCACATGCAGACACAATGTATCATCACGGTGTACATGCTGAAAACTTTGTTTGTCCATTAACTAGTTATGTAATACAAGATAATCAAGCAAGGTCTGATTTACAGGGTGACGGTGGTATTCCGACCACTAGGGACCCAACCACTCAAGACAAAATTGAAGAAACAATGAAAAGTGTTGGAGTTAAAATTACGACAGACTCACGTGGTCCAACTGTTGTTTGGAACAAATGTTTCTAGTGCTTTCCAGAAAGAACAAAGGTCAATCAGCCCCCCTTGTTACAAAAGGAATGTTAAAACATTACGGTTTAAGTGTTGAGGAAATACGAAACATAGAAAAAGACTTACAAGACACTGACTCAGATTTTTGTACTAATGGACGATACTGAACTTTCACAAGAAGGACTAATAGTTCATAAAACCCCAACCACTGACCCTAATGATAGTGATTCTACAATAAAAGCACCTGCTTTACCATTAACTGCTACAATTGACTTAACTGAAACCAAAAGTGACTATGTATAACAGTAGTTTTGTAAGACCGGGTGCTGCATGGAATAATACTAGGTTTCCAACCACCAGTAATGACTCGTGGTACCAGTCGTTATGTACATGGCCTAAAGGTGTTAAAGTTAGTGGGTAATTTTATGTCAAATAGGAGATGTTGCTAAAATTGCTGAACTTAATAGAATTCATAATCGTTATTTGCAAGCCATTGAACAAGTATTGGAGAAGGTCATAGAGAACAAAATACCAATCAACTCAGGTTGAAGGACGTGACATTAAACTGGGCGGCACCTGAGGGTCAACCGCCAAACTATAACTTCCCGAAAGTACACCAGGGCCGTCGTCGCAAGTTACCGTCAACAAGCGGCGTCGAAGCGAGGTACCTACAAAGAAACGCAGACGATCTACAAGATTTTGAAAAGATTTTGACTACAAAGGCCAAAGAGAGCTAGACGTCTATAATAAAATGTAAATATGTCTGATTTTTTAAATACAGTAGAAGTAGAAAAAGCTTATTAGATAATAAAAACAAGCTTTACTGCAGGATGGGTATATGCAGCCGATTGTCTACATTTGAAAGAATTTCCTAATTATATGCATTATACAAAAAGTGATCTTACTGAAGCTCATAATGATATTTCATTTGATGTTAGTTTTAGAGGACAAAGTAACTTTATTAGAAATATAAAATTATATAGAACAGCATCAACGTATTGAATGTTATGGCCAAAAGTGACAAACAAAACTACTATAAACTTTCCAAAAAGGAGACATGACTAATACAAAAAAGTTTTCTTGAATGACGTTAACTCATTCAGCTAACACAAGTTGAATTTCAATATAACCTATCAGTGAGTTTAGGTAAACGTATAAGTCTTGACTTGGGAATATGGGTGTTAATGGCTGACTCAGAGTACAATCATGACGAAACAAAATTGTGGTTAGAAAAACTTAATTTCATCAGTATTTCATAGTGACCAATTTTTGGATCCACCCCGCAATCTATAGACGTTATATATGTAATTGTAATACTACACATGTAATACCAGCTGCTGTTTTCGGTGAAACAACTTTACATGAACTCATGGTGTACCCTATATGTTTATGGCTCGTTGATACTGACTATGATCCTAAAATGCGTGTTGGGGACAAGCAGGAACTGCACCAGAATTCTTTTCTGCTATTCACAAACAAATAGCAAAATGGACAAAAGACGTAGTAAATTACAACCGTTGACAGCTTTGACAGCTACACAAAATTGAATTCATACAAAAATTTGACCGCTCAACTGTTACGGGACGATTACAAATGGTATTAAATAAAATAACAAGCATTACAAGAAAAATTAAAATAAGTTTTATCTGGTGAAATAACAACTACTGTTAAACAGCAAGGACGATCATTTGGGGGAGAAAATTTATTAGGTGGACTAGCAAGTTGCTGCAAACAGGTGCTTTAGGAGGCAGCCTTGTTTTACTTCTTATTAAATCAGCTGGTGAATAAGAAAAACTGTCGCACTAGAAGCTGCAGCAAATACTGTTTTAATGATATTGCAAAAAAGTGCAACTGGGGGTGGCATTTAAAAAAACAATAGGTGGAGCCTTTATCAAAAAATTTCAAACAGCTAGTCGAATATTAGAAAGAAAATTGACTGCTATGCAAAAATCAAGTCTTAGGAAATTTCAGACATTTTTT
>NW_026854198.1:0-115731 GCF_026571515.1 Ruditapes philippinarum | reverse complement strand
TTAACCTGGATAAAAAATTGTTATGCAGTTTCAACGGAATATACTTTTATTTCTATTGAAGAACATCATATTATAAGTTATGTCTCTACGTTATGATCCTGAACAGATATTTGTTTTTTCAAACGACATAATATCTTACATTATAGCGGTTCACCTGTTCACAGACATCACAGCTTCACAATTAACAGTGCTGGTTAATTTCATTCTCAGTGCTGGTCATATCTATCACAATTATCTCTTTGTGACATACACATCTAGGGACACATACGTGTCAAGGTAAAAATAAAAATGTCATATTGAAGAAGCAGTGAAACTCACCTTATCACGTGGTACGCCAGTGTGATACAGAATAAGAATCTACACGTTAGTTAAAAGTCCTGATAGTAAAAATAAAAAAGCAAAGCAATAAGAAAATAACAAACTCCATAAAGATCATGTAACACAATTTTTTCATGGTTTTATTTCATAATTATGATGCTCAAATTAAGATTTGTCAATATTGTAAGTTCCAATAAGCATTATTTATAAAGATATTACCCAGTTTAACATTTCATGTAAATAAAGGGAGGTAATTAGAAATTTGTTTTCTATAAATTCTTAGTCAAATTTTCCAATAAGAAATGAATGCATGTAATTTATTTATTAAAAACAATGTGCACAAATATTTGCAATACACATTTTACATATTATTCGATGTTTGAAAATTGTTTTATTTGCATAATTATATACATATATAATTTTTTGCAATGTGGTATACACACAGTAACAATATCAATCACAAAACATACAGGATCTTTAACTAATTCAGCTATGGAGTAAAGCATAAACATTAATTCCATTCTTGGAATATGTTAGTATAAGCAAAATAATTTAATGCCAAAATGTCAGTGAACTACATAAAAGTAAGTAAAATAAATGTTAAAAGCTTAACAGAAAAGTTATAATAACCAATATTTTAAATGGAAACTGTAAACGATGAAAACATTTAATATATAAATAATTTGCTACTGAAAAATCCCAGCATTTGTTTTTAAACATTTACATAGTGTGGGATTTTCCCTATTTAATTTATCGCCAAGTACTTCCTTTTTAATTAATATTGATGCAGGACAATTCCTTGCTAAAACATTCATTTCTGAAAAGCCTTCTGGCGCGTGCAAAGATCTGAAGATTAAATCATGATTGCATGACGAGTAGAAATAAGAAAATCTTCAACAAATCCCTAACATAGTCTTTTTGAGCCATACACGTCTTGATCGAGTCGTGCATGAAACTTCTGTAACAATTAAAACTAAAGCTTAAATCATGTTACTGAAATTGCAAACATGAATAAAAATCTTTTAACTAATCAAACATTTTATAAAGGAATCATCACTGGATAAAAAGTTTTTACAAAGAGTGAACGAGCTAGTTACAAAACAAAGTCTAGTTCAACCGATATCAAAAATAGACAAACATCTCGAAAAGGTAGAGATGACGAGAAATCTTTAGATTAAAGAGGACTCAATGGTGTATACAGTATTTAATTAACACAATATAGTGAAATTTGTAATTAAAAGTGTGACATGGAAGTTTTTCAGCAATGACCTTTGTTTTAGACATGTTTGCCTCTAAGATATAAACATTGTATAAAAGGAAAAAAATCCATCTTTAAAAACAGAAACAATTATATCGGGAAATTCAACAACGAATTCATCTCTGAAGTTGAAACAACTATATTTAAAAACTTAAAATAAATGCTGAAATTTTAAAGAAAAAAAATTTACGCCACTCAACTTGACCAGTCTCTTTCTATGTATATAAAAAGAAATATGATCCTTCTGTTATAAATACGTGTTTCGTAAAAATGTACTTAATGCAGAATTTGCATGAGTACAATGGAAAGTCAGAAATTGTTACATTAGAAAAGGTCTTTTCAATATACATCAATTGTTTGCAGACAGGCAATTTCGAGCTCAACGTTATAATATTGAATTAAACTTAAGAAAATATACAAGTTTCACAAGTAGATACGCGACAATATAAAATAAAATAAAATGAACACTAAATCTTTATTGTAACCAGAGCTGCATCAGTACCAAGGGTGTAGTACTTAAGTACCAGTACCAGTACTTGGCAAATTATGCAGTACCATTACCAGTACCAGTACTAGATTTTAGCTCGGTACTGCAGTACCAGTACTTTTTTTGGTGAAGTAATTAAGTATCAGTACCATTACTTTTATATATTCATCAAAGTTTGAATAAATACAGTGTCAAACAAATAATTGCAAATATTATTCAGCAAAGAAATAAAAATCATAATTTACTTTAAAGCTGCATACCTCCAGATGACCCAAAATATTTCAAGAAAATTAAACTTGGAAAAAAATTACTAAAACTTTGAGAAAAGTAAACAAATTAAAGATTCAAGTGATAATTTATATCTTATGTGCAATTAATGACTGTATTTTGTAGTATTTATCATTATATTTCTACTGCGTTACTAACGTAGTAGGTGCTATTTATGCATGTTTTGACCTCTTTTTGGTAATTTACGTGGATTTTAAGTGCCGATTGTAATGTGTCAAGTACTTTCTTTGTTCATTTAACAATATTTTACCTTTAAATACATTTTCAAAATTTTCATGAAAATTAGGATGAATCTGGAGGCATGCTGCTTTAAAGTTTTAACATACTTTTTACAAACAATATTTACAACATATATTCATGTCATATCTAATTGTTTAGTAACCAGTCAACTGTATAAATACAATGCAAACATCTTTCATTTAAAACACAACAGTCTTTTGTTGCCTTTCACACCTCTGTTCAATTTATACCAAAGTAAATAACAACTTTTTATGGTGCTAACAATATCACTTTTTTCACTTGAGATGGGATTTTTTAGAATAGAAGAAATTAATTAGTGTTTATTTTGCTCTTTTACTAGTAAATACAAAGTAATAAAATATTTTAATAAGGATATTTTAGGGTAAAGAGTAATTGAGTCTGTTTATCTTAATTTAATTTTTACTTAAAGTCTTTGGTGCTTTTTATGATGAATACTATGTTAACATTTGAAGGAATATTGCAGCAAATTATCTTTAGATTTGATAACTTACTTTTTCACAAAAATAAAATATAGTTAATGTAATTTACAGCTTTATTTTATGAGAAAAATTGATGTTATTTTTAATTTTATCAAAACCAAAAGTACTGGGTAATGCAGTAGCAGTACCACTTTTTAAGACAGTAATGCAGTACCAGTACCAGTAGTAGCAAAATTTTGTAAGAGTAATTCAGTATCAGTACCAGTACTTGCAAAATCGCTGCAGTACGTACTGCAGTACCAGTACCAGTACCAGTAATGCAGCTCTGATTGTAACTTTATATTTTCCCGCTGAAAGTACATTATTTTGTGTAAATGGTGTTTCTGTATCAAAGATTGCATCGGAAACAATTATCAATAAGACAAGAAACAGGGCAATACCACGAAACCAGTTTTTCAATGGTTAAAAAGTTTTGTTTTAATAAGGTTATTTAAACTTTAAGAATTGGCAACATTTTGAAACTTTAATCATCGCAGATGTGTGCACTCGGCATATCTCAATTGCACACTGCGTGCCATTCCATTAAACAGGCGAATACTCCCAAGTAACAAAATGCGTATAATCCAGTATGAAAACTAGAATATTATTCATGTAGGAATACTAGAAATCAAAAGAAGGAATTATAACCACACAAACGTGCAACAATACTGCCATGAGAGCGCACATCATATATACTCTTAACTTGGTATTGAGTGCATGTCTTTTGATACAAGCAACGACATCCCAATTGATCCACCAAATATATAAAGTTAGGAAAACAATTAAACTTATCAACTTACTCATCGTGATAAATAGTTTGCAACCAAAGTGCGCTTGAACAAATTACGTTTGTGTTTTTAAACATTGGAACATATACGTCCTGCCCCTTGATATTGGTTCTAGAGAATTTACATGCTTATCACCTGAAAAAAGTGAAATGTTTTGTCATAAATGTAGCAAAATGTTAACAAAGTAATAGTAGTGACTTCCATTCAAAATTCTGAATCACTATATTTTACTATTTGCCAAATTGCAACAAAAGTAAAATATAATGGCCAGGTAATTGCCAAAATGTGTAACATTTTGGAAACTGTAACATGACACAAAACATAAAAATCTTTTGAGAAATGCACGTGTTTCTGGAGTAAATTGGCCTTAAGTCACCATATAATCCATTAACCCCATTTAAGGAAGAAAATCTAATATAGAAATTGTGTCAGACTAATAGTTGTTTGTCATATACTACAGAGAAATACAGTAATGTAAAAGGTGACAGTTTGTGGCATAATTGAAAACAAGAGATGGCATAAACATGAGCTTTATTTTGCTTAAGTACAAACAAACCTAATTTATAGGAGATATCAGAACAGATCGGGGGTTTGTGTACTATAGATGTATTTATTGATTATTCTTATTCAGTTTTTCTCATTATTGATTAATCAGTAATCTATCAAAATCGAAATATTGTTTTCTTGAGTCGAAGTATTCTATCAATTATAGCAATTGTCTGTCTTGAAATGAATATTTCTCACAGGACAGCTCAATATTTAGAATATTTAAAGATAACTTGACGTATCAAGAGCTATGCTGTTAAGGTATTACATGCCTGTTTTCAGTATGGAAACAAAGTTTACATGTCACGCTGGTTTCCAAACTAATGGGGGCATGCAGATATTGGTTTATAATATTTAATGATTTGTTGCAAATTCTTTAATTTTGCAGTTTTATATACGTCTTAGTGTGAACGAGGTGCAAATTGGGTAGCTTAACATTTTAAATATATTTATTTGCAGACTCGGTTGTTTGAGTCTGTTCATGGACGGTACTGTCAAGTACAAACTACCGTCCATGCTCCCTAGCACGGGCTTAAGCGGAATTCAACATGTAATCATGGTAATGGTGAAATTTCGAACTAACAGAAACAATGTTACACTTTTGAAACATTCCATGAAAAGCAGCGTATGGTCCCCAAGTAAAAGAATGCGTGTGTCCTAAACGAGAAAACAATGGGCTGAGCTAAATAAAAAAGAATTTTGAAAAGGAATCATGAATTATGAAACCTGCATATCAAGCTGCCAAAAGACACATTTATAAAGCAGACCCCATGTCCTAAGGGTAATAAAATAGTATTCAAGAGAGGAATACGGGAACCACCCATCGAGAAAATAGCCAAATAGAAAGAACTAAAAAATACCACAAACACGCATCAAAAATGTCGTGCTGAACGATCTTTATGGATCGGAACTATAGCATCTCTGACTGAATATACGGGGCGACTTTTAACGGCCTCCATACACCACAAACAAAGCTAATGTGGCGAAAAAAAGACGAATCCCTTAAGTTTGCATTACCTAAGAATATCACATATGTAAAGTAATAATTTTAGCGGATAAAAATGTCTTTTTTCATTTTCACTAAATGTAACTTCTGTAACATGCGATCAAACTCAAAACACCCGCATTGGAAATAAGCTTTACCAAATACTTGTAATAATATGTAGCATATTTTATTTTAGTAACATAGTGTCCCCAAACTATGATACAATTGTTGTATATATTTCCCAATATGATAAAAAATAACTGAACAGTTGTAAGGAGTAAGGCAGGTAAAAAATCATGATACAATCAAAGAAAAAATGCACATTACGTTGTTTACAGGAAATAAAACAAGACACTGTTTAAATTAAATTAACCAGCACTGAGAAAGAAAATAATTAGCACTGTTAATTGTGAAGCTTTGATGTCTGCGAACAGGTTTAATGTAAGATAGCATGTCGTTTGGATAACAAACAATATTTCAGTGTAGCAAATAACATATTATTGACGTATAAATATAACATATAGTATGATGTTCTTTAACATGAATAAAAGTATATTCCGTTGACACTGCATAGCAATTTTTTTAGTTTACATTAACTTTCAAAACAAAACCTTCAAAGTTCCTATGATCTTTAAGTATTTGAATCAATAAAACTGATCAGATATACATATCTATCCATTTAAGAAATCTTTAATTATGCAAGACGAATACAGATCAGATGCTTTTTTTTATATATATTCCTTATCCAAATTACTTGTAAAGTGTCGACAGAAAATCTTAATTTAACTGTTCACACGAGAGTCGTGTAATCTATCATAGATGCTTTATCTTAAAATATATCGCAAACTTGCTTACCTTTAGAATCAAAATACGTTACCATTGACTATTAATTGATTTTTTGTCACTTGTAGATAACGTTTTCTAAAAAAGCTTATCGCGACATTCAATGCTTTAGAGCACAATACGAATACTGATAATGTAAATAATGGAAATTCAAATCCCATGGAGATTCAAGCGCTGCTTTTGTTTTAAAAGCTTCAAAATACATTTTAAAGATTACCTGATAAGAATGATTGATATACTGTTTATATGTTTGTCGTATTCTCAAAATGTCAAAGACTAGGAAAAAATGTTCTGACAACATAATAAAATAATAAATGCATATTCACCTTATTCTTATTTTTATTTTAACATTTTGCTTTAAAACAATAGACAAAAAAAATCAAACACTTATAATAAGTATTACAATGATTGATGCACGTAATGAAAAAGAAAACGTGTTGGAATTAAAAAAATAGACTTCACATGGATATATTTGAGAGACTGAAGCATCAATCAAAATACTTAATTATGTTGTTCCATGTACGTTTTATTAGATAATACTTGCACACTACTTGACATATAACGTTTGAATTCATTGTATTCAGATAAAACTAATCTTTTTCTTGACTTAAAGTTATGGACAATTTAATTGATCAATTACAAAATTGTAATACCTGAATATCACTTCAACAGATTTCATTTTAATATAACCATAATGCGGAAATTGAAATTTTCCAGTATTTTATGATACATAGATGTTGTTAATTGCATTATTTATGAATAATTATTAAGCTGCACTGTGTGTATATGAAAAGAATCCAAAAGACGGGTAAATATAAAAGATTATCATATACTTATAGACGAGTCCAATGTCTACGTTAGTGATGTATCTTTGGGTTCAATATTTGCCACTTACCATGTTCACATTAAATTTGTCTATACATAATACCCTTTCAATGAAACCTTGACGAAAACAAATCCCACGTCGTGTACAGGAGACATCTCCGTCGAGTATAAATAGCTAATAAGTGTCCGCTGCAGACAGAATAAATACCGGTTTTTAGTTGTTTCTTTGTTCTTTTCATTTGAATTGATAAATCGGCACACACCTTAAGTTAGCATCTCTAACATAAACTTGTCATAGCAGTATTTTATGTACATATATTTTTTGGCACAAATTAAATTGAGATTTCAAGCTGTGAGGAAAATGCTACCTCACAAAAGTCAGTTAGGCTAAAACGGTAGACTAAAATGGATGATGGCACTTTAGGTTACAAGGATAACTGGCCTCAAAAACACCTGATATTTTGCCCTATAATTGTAGTAATTGCTAGAACAAGTTTGCAACCTTGATCGTTTTTAAACTTTATAAAACAACTTAAGGACTTTCATCATCTATTCATTTAAATAGGGCATAAATGAGTTAAAAGAAAGATCAAAAAAGGTCAAGATTAATGAGAATCCTTAATCGCAAATTACAGTAACACTTTAAAATGTCTTGAATAGGTCTTGAATAGGTTTACCGTTTGTTTTTTACATATCCACCACTGAGTACTAAACTTGTGTATACAAAGCTTGAATCAGAAGTATTTCGATTTTTATGGAGAGTTTATTAAAATCCATAATGAAATTACATTATTTTGCAATTACATAATCTTAAATAACCTTAAATCAGAAATGAAATTAGAATATGCCGGAATAATATTCCAAGTAAATCAGCCATTAAGGACAGACTGCCATGCCCGGACATTTTTGAAGAAGACGTTGATACGGACGACGATGAAAACACTTAAACTCTGACTATAAGAGACAATCAAACAGTCAGCAAATATATAAAATACTTATTATTGGTGATTGAAATGAATTAAATAGTTAAAATACAACGTATCAGTCTCTTTTATATACTGATAAGTCTTTTTACCCTAAAATGGTGGGTTAAATTTGGCAGCCAAAAGGGTTCATCAGCAAATGCTGCCAAATACGGCAATCATATTTATTGCATGAACTTAGTAATTCCAGAGCAAATTATTTGCATATAATTCTAATTTAATATACAGATTCAATAACTAAGGTCATTTTACCAGTATTAATATTGAGCCTTGAATCTTAAATCGTCTTTTTCTCAAAACTTGAAAAAGTGCTGATAAGCCCTTTTGGCTATCAATGGACGGTACACATATATATTACTTTCTTACTACCTTTATTTTCTTGATATCAAATAGGATAATGTTTGTATTCAATTCGCAAAATGATGCAAAAAATAACAGTTGTAAGGATTAATGCAAGAAAAAGAAAAGTGTGATGCTATCGTTAAAAAATATCTGCTCACTAATATAAAGCGGTTTTCAGGACACATGTTGAATACTGATTGTAAAATATTTATCTACTATCCACTATTAACATAGAGTGCGTATAAAATTGCGAGCAGTAATTTGGTTTACAAATTAAAATCATTACTGAAGGTTTTGCAATACTCTTTCTTGTACAAGATGCCTTTTTAAATGATAATTTTTTTAAAAATGGTTGTACACCAGTAATAACAGATTTCACTGTAAATCAATAAGCAAATCGGCAAGAATTAAGATATAACTTAATATCTGGAAAAAATGATCCATCGAAAGCATTGAAATTTAATTGAAATTCATACTCAAAGACAAAACATAGAAAAATAAACACATGTTATCATATCAATATCTTGTTATGCGACTCTGATATGCAATTGTTCAGAATTCTTTGAAGTATACTGGCCACATTAATAAACACAAACATTTAAGTCCCCCACCTCCCCTGTGGCTGAGGGGTTGACTTTAAGGTTAGAAGCATCATAAATGCAGTTTTTGTTTATTCCTGTGTGATCGAAAGAGGCGGCTGAATTGGTTCAAATAACTGGTCTATGCATCACTCACTCAGGTGTTGAGGTTTTGACTCCTTGTGTTAATATAAATTTGTGACACCCGAGGTTAGCCTGTTTCGGCACCCTACTACTGTGTCCTCAAATATCAATTGTATGTAGATCTGTACTTCTGTAAGTGTGTGTGAATCGTATTGTCATCAATATTCTTGTGCGTAAATCTTGTGAATATCGTTCCTTTTTATTTAATGATTAATCTTATTAACAAAATTAATTGCGCAAATACACACTGACACATTAAGTTGTAAGGATAATCTAAGTGGCCGATTTACTGGTGTGCGACCCAACCATCCCTGACAATATAATTCTGGATAACTATCACGGATTGCCGCCTTGCGTACGTCAAATATTGTTCACCATACGGCAATTCAGCATCCTTTGTTTATCACAATAAGCCTCCCTACAAAACAACAAACAAATAAAAACAAAGCAAACAAAACAACACCCCCTTCCAAAACAGAAAAAAAAAACAAAAAAAAAACAAAAAACAAAACAAAAAAAAACATCGAAAACAGCCCCCCAACAAAACAAAATTCATGAACAAACAAATATGGACACGAATCTTTTACTTGTTCATTCTTATTGCTTCAAATACACATACAAAAAGCTATATTATGTTTAAAATCGACAACAATGTTCAGAAATTACATGTTTTACAGCACGAATTGTTATCATTGCATGCTAAAACCATCGAGTATAAATCATCTGAAATTTTATTTTACTAGATCAAAATATCACAATCACTCTTTTCAAATGCAAATATATTGTCAGATACTCATCAATATGACGTTGCTTTGCATTCTGTAATGTCAATACAATGCACTAACCTCAGTTTTAGTATTTTACAGACATGAAACGTCTGGAGATAATTTCGGATATAATAATATTCAACAGTACATATATGCTCAACGTCAGCACAATTTGTCCCGGTATATCTAATGAGCGCTTCATTCTGCCGATAAATTTTGTTTTCACTTCCTTATCATATAAAAGATGTATGCGAAAGATATATAAGTTTGCACGTATGGCACGCAAAGATAGCAACATTTAGAAATTAAACAGTAATGTAAAGAGTTAGAATTCTGAAAAATTGTGTGAGACCTCTGAGGAAAAAAAACTGAATGTTTTATACAATATAGTGAAATTTGTAATTATAAAATGTGACATGGAAGTTAGTAAGGAGAATTAGCATTGACAGTTGTTTATCCATTAGGATATGTTGCCTTACCTTCTTTTTTATTTGTCTTTTGACGTCTTATCTGTGATATGCAGGCTTCACAACCTCAGATCCCCTTTTATTTTTTTTTTGAAATTTCGCCCATTGTTTTTCGTTTACGGTACCCCAATATTTTTAAATTTGGCACTAACGTGTCACTTTGAAGGTTCCATGATAATTGCCGTACATGATGCAAAATTTACATTTGAGTACAAGGGAAAGTCAGAGTTTGTTACAATTCATTCGAAAAGGTGAATTCAGTGTACAACCATTGTTTGCAGACATACAATGTCGAGAGCTCAAAGTTATTATATTGAATTAAACTTAAGAACATATTCAAGTTTCACAAGTAGACGACAGAAAAAATAAAATAAAACTAACACTTCAAATCCTTATTGTAACTTATATATGCCCGCTAAAAGTACCTTCTTATTTTGTAAACGGCGTTTCTGTGTCAGAAAAACCACTCAAGAAGACAAGAAACACACCTATGCAAAGTATCCAGAAATAAAATCGCATTCAACTCGAAATACTGACAAGAAAGGGACGAATTGTGTCAAGGTATTTAGAATACTAAAACTAGAAGTAAGGACATCTTCTTTGCGAAAGAAATTAAATTCAAATATATTCTGATTGCTATACATGACTCGTTTTTGTTCAAAATACCGGTTGAAAAAAGTGTTCGCGGGATCAGAATTATGAGGATGCGCGCGCATGGTATGACCCCCTTGAATGTGACGAACCTTTGAACTGGTGTAGACCCAAATAAAACAATGCGTATTATAAAGTAGGAAAGCTAGAAAATTGTTCACGTAGAAATTCTGGAAACTCCCAATCAGAAGAATAAATTATAACCACACAAACTTGCAACTATATTTAAAAAAGCGCCATGAAAGTGCATTATAAATGGTCTTGAGTTCAGGTCTTTATATAGAAGCAACGGCAAGCTGTATTTAGCTTACCAATTGCTCCACCAAATGTATAAAGTTAGGAATTTGTATACTTATATTTAACAACTTACTCCTTGTGCTAAATAGCTCATGAAGCTAATGTTTATCGAGATAAATGTTTCATTAAAGGAAAAATATGCCTAAATGTTTCATTCATTAGGATCAGGTTTTTAACGTTTTAATATTGGTTCTATGCTTATCAGCTGTAGGAAGTGTCGCTGAATGTGAATTATTTTGTCAAAAAAGTAGCAAAATTTAATCAAAGTAGAACTTTGACTTCCATACAAAAGTTAGAATCACTATATTTCTACTTATTGCTAAAATATAACAGAAACTGAAGTTAAAAAAATGGTTCAGGCACTTTGCCAATGGGCAACATGATGGAAACAATATCAGGACACGAAAAAATAAAAATCTTTTGAGACAGCAAGTGTTTCTGGAGAACAATTGGACTTAAGTTACCATATCCTCAATTAACCCCATTTTACGCTGAAAATCTAATAAAGAAAATTGTGTTACGCTACGAGTAAAAGTTGTTTGTCATATACACCGCCCCTACAGAGAAATACAGAAATGTAGAAGGTGACATTTTGTGGCATAATTGAAAACATGATATGACATAAATATGAGCTTTATATTCCTCAATAACAAACAAACCTAATTTTTACAGAAAAATCGAAACTGATCTCGGCTACGTGAAATTAAGATGATTGTTGATATTGTTTATCATATTTTATAGTTTCGACGACCATTCTTGTATCTTTAATTTAAAGGCGAAAAAGTCGAGCTCAAACTTAATTTATGACCTTTTTTCATTCGAATTTTCACTACTGACGGTGACTTTGAGAGATTGTCTTGAGTATCTCCACATCATTTATGATGTCCCCAAGAGCAATATGGAAAAGTAAACAAAAGACAATTCATTGCATACATTTTTCAAGTCTTGACATAATGTTGATGTTAATTTTTATTTACTGCCGAAGGTTTATAAAATATGTGCAAAAAGACATTAAAACAGATTGCGATTACTCATACTTCGCAAAAATTGTTACATTTTTCTAAAACAAATTTAAACAATTTGGTTAACTTTTTACATTGAGCCCAATATGCTTCGCCAAAACTGTTATATTTTACAAAACTTATTAAAACAATTTGATTAACTTTTTACAGTGAGGCTTAATACAGTCTGGATTCTAAAGAGAATTATTTTTTCGTCTATAGTTGTGTTTAAGTTTTAGCACATTTTTCAAAATCTGAAACTCTACATTTCCAGAATTCCATCACTGACATCTTGTCAATATATGATAAATAATTTTAAGTGCTTTAAAACTTTTAACATTAGCTTTTCGACATGGCTTAAAAGAATTTTAACTACATGATTATGATTATGTGTCGAGACATTAAAAGCTTTGTGAAATCGAAGTAAATGCAATACGATGAACTTTGTAAGAAAATAATTCGACTTATCTTGATTTTTTTCTTTCAATGTTTCGGATGTACATGTAACCTGTTAGCGGACATTTAGTTCGTATATCAGTTTATACTGTAGACAATTATGGACTTGTTAAAATGCTACTTTAATTATATTGTTTAACTTGTAATGCATCCATAATTGGTTGACTTAAAATGACTATATTTGTAAACAAAGCTTTTGTACCACATGGTGTTTGAAAACAAATATCATCATTGGATCTAATTAATCAATTAAGCTTTCTCGAAAAGTCCATATCTAATCCATTGTAATTGATATAACACAGTACCATTAAAATGTCAAATGAATGATGGTGTGAATGAAAGATTATTGTTCATTGTTTTGACGGCTAGATACCGTGCAGTAGAGTTACGTAATATACTTAAAACTGGATAGTCATCTTCTCCTTTAGGCGCCATACATCCTTAATTGTCTACGTGCGTCGTAAAACGAAACAAAAAAAAACAAACAAACACAATAGTGATAACAAATGGAAAGCGACCGCTTTATCCGCCAATTAAATACATATACAAATAGGAATTGTTTTTGATTTATAAGATAATTATGATTTTATTAGTAGAACTTACAGACATATTATTTCACTCAGGTATATCAGAGTATACAACACGAGGTTTAACAATATACTGTATATTGTAGCTATAATAGAGTCCGATATAAAAAGCATAAAGTATAAAAAAAATAGTAGAACTATATGAGATTATTCATACTTTGTGATTTGGCAAAATAGAATTTTCATCTAATACAACGTACCCCCCGCGAAAAAAAAATAAACAAATATAAATAAAAAAGTTGAACTTGACAAAATAAAATAAAAAAATAAGTCAATACATTTAGCCATATTGGATATTCTAGAAAGTATGAATTATTTTTGAAGCAGACTTTTTCTGTATTATAAATTTGAAATTAATTCTTCAAATCAATGAATACGTATTTTCACTATTTGGCCATTATTAAAAGTTGTAATGAATATCAATCAAACCTGTAAAGAGTAATGAAGGAAACCTATACGGTTTCCGCTTTCCGCACAATACAATTCCCATATAACAAAACCCATATATGTGTAAACTGCATTCAATTTTACTTAATATATAGGAGCTATCAATGAAAATTTATCTCTATATTGCCGAAAGTATTAAAGTTCATGTTAAAAATGAATATTCCAGACATTATTGCTGTAATCTCTGCAATTTATTTCTATTTCTTGACTTTGCATTGCGAATACTTTCATTTTAGCATTTTAGGCGTCCAATTTTATTTATAAAAATGCAAATACTCGTCATGTAAATTTTCTATAATAATTGTTTTAATTATATGCTACATTAAATTTCACTTTTACTTGTGTTATTCAAAAAGTCCAGATAGTACATGTACACAGAATAGGAACAAAACCCAACAATATATGTAGATTAAACAATCACGAGACGTCTTTATTAAACATTTAAACTTTAGGAATAATAAGAATTGCTATATAACATCAATTATGTTGTTTCTCTCTTTTTCGTCAATGCAGTCATACACATTTACACCTTTCAAGAATATTAATTTATAGACACGTCTCTTTTCTTCAATTCAGAGATGCATTTCTTTTCTCAAAATGTTTATGTTTACATATCGGTTCTATATCTTTTATTACAATATTTTTTGTAAGTTTCACCTGGTGCCGGTTTATTTCAACTTTTTCGTTAAAAATTTGTCTGCGTAGGGCACTAATTTCTATAAGTATATCAAATGTTGATTAAAAACAATAGAAATGAATCATTTGGATATTCCTATAAAATGTTTCCTGAACAAAAAAGAATGCTGAAAATGGTCTTAGTGATTCAGAATGAACATTTATATGATGAATAATAATATTTTATTCTAGAACATTTTATTATCTGCTATACAAATATATGTTATATCGGATCATGCATCTCACACTTGCCAAAATAGTTATTTTATGGCATTGTTATTTTGTGGTTTGTTGCTTTGTCAAGAGTTACCATCGCCGTAATTATTTATCATATTACAGACCTTCAAATATAGACCATTTCACTATTCACCCAGGAAGCATCGAAAGACACGGAAAAATTAAACTTGACATTTGACAAGAAAACTTCTCTTATTTGTAGAAATGATGTGTATGACGTACACATACACATATTTAAAATGTCTTGAATTCATCCGGTACATACATAAATAAACGTAATAAGTTTTCAAAAAATGAAGCTTGAATTAGCTTGGTAAGACTGAATAACGTCCGTTTTGTGTTCATTTAAATGTTTAAAAAGTTGCATTATACAAAAGACGAGCCGACATTTATATCTACAAATACATAATTAGAGAATAGTATAGACATATTAAAACAGAATGAGTAGACATGACCACTAGGTGTGACATTAGTGAAGAAATGGAAATAAACATGCCAAAAACATAATAAAAAGTATATTAAATAAACAAGTTATTTACTTGAAAATACAAAATAAACGCAAGGGTAAAATAGTTATTTAAGAAGCACGTGGGATTTTTTGACAGAACTCTTTTGCTCGTAATAATGTAGCTACTTGTTAAAATCAAAACGGCTTAAATACAGTTAATAATAATTATAATGTAACTATGCCATTATTTTACATATACTGTACATGTCATTCGCTTTAATAATTTTTAATATATTCGGTTGTTTTATTATGCAAAATGCGTTAATTCGTTTCGCGTGCTTGATGTCTGGACGCCATTTCCGATACAGGGGGAGTTTGACGTAAGGTGTAAAATTTTTAATATATTATTTGTTTTTCATAAGTAAAATTATTGCCGACATGTTTTCCGTACGTTTTTTCTAAATTCTTTCTATTATATCTATAGATGTCGAATAGGAGGCACGTCCTCAATTTAACAGACGATGGTACTCCTTTTGTAAAAGGAATCGAAAAATGTTCACAAACTGAACGAACAGTTGTTTTATAATATATACTTGCATCTAAATTTACATAATACTTTTTAATTCCGTTTTTGCATAATATTCCGTTTTGTATATCCAATGTGGTCTATGATAGATTTTAAAATGTTTTGTTCATCATGAAACTCGGTTAGGCGCCTTGAAGAATTATACATATCGTTGCATATAAAGCGAGTTTAAACTTTAAATACAGGTTTGTTAAATCATTTAATTTAGAATATACCTTGATTGCAATTTGTAAACATTAAATTGATTACAATCAAATGTGATTCATTTTTATATAATCATTACTGACAGTTTCGTATCTTTATTCAATTGGACTTTTTATTTGTATAAACACTTAATATGGGATGTAAGAAATCAAATTCATCTTCTTATATAATAAACATTAAAGACGGTGATGGGGGAAAAATCTTCCAACATTTTGTTAATTCCAGTCTAGTCTACATATTAAATAATATATAACTAAATGTTCAAGCTTAAGTACGTATTGCAAATTTGTATCTTCCAAAAACACATTTGGTCAACATTCTTTGTCATTTTAGTTAGTAATTATGTTACATCAGTACTTTACAGTAGTTTTTATGAAACAAGTTTGTATCAATTAAATGTGTTGAAAAATAACATCATTTCGATTAGGAAATGTTATTTAGGAAATAGATATCAATTCTGAGTGCATTGTTGTAGAATAATGCACGGTTTGAGTTCAAATGCGTAGGAATATAATCACGAAGGCCGATAGGCCTGAGTGATTAATTACAAAGCATTTGAACGAGCATTATTATACAAAAATGCACGAAGAATTAATATCTATTTCCATTCTAACACGTCAAGAAAAAATATTATTATTATTATAAAGTTGGACTTTATGTTTGGTGGTTAAATTTGTTTTTGCCTCAGAGTATCCAATAGAAACGTTTTTAAAAGGCTGTTCCAGTGGGTTGAAAAAGGAAACTGTCGTTAAATCTACCGTGTGTAGAAACATTTTGAGAATAACGAATTTTGAAAACGTTGATAAAACTTGGTTTGTTTATTTTATTTCCGTCTATAATTTTCCAAGCGAAATACAAATTATTAAAAGTGAAATACATGTAAAACTTAACTCGTTTGCGACATTAAAATAGCGTACTTGATTTTAATTGTTTTGCACGTGCTGTTTTGCGCTACATTGTGACGTCACGTAAACAACACTTTAAACGTCTGTACAGCGTTAACGACTGAATTAAAGATATTGTTGTTCGGATTCATTTTCTTAGTTAGACCATTTTCTTTCATTCTAGATAGGTTTCACAACAAAATTCGACAAAAAATTGTTTTTTATTATCACATTTTTCAAACAAAATAGCGCCCTCAATGTGGAAATACTCGGGGAGATAATAAAAACGGCGAATGCATTGTTGTAGAATAATGCACGCTTCGGGCCTTCTTTTTTTATATAGAAAAATTTCCGACAGTGTTAGAATGTTTTATTATAACGTATTAATAAGAAGGACAAAAGAAGAAGAAACAAACTGTAGAAATAAAGTGAAACATTGCTTCTTTGTCGTCTTTCTATTTATATGTTATATTTAATTTTTAAGGACTCAAGTAAAAAGAATGAAAAATAAGATAATTTAATTATTTCGAAATTATAACTAAACAAGTTTGTAAGGGTTTATTAAGGACCAGCTTGGACAGTCATTTTAGTCATTAACGGCCATTCTAGATTTAAAAAAAGTTGAAAAAATTTGAAAGAGGTCGTTCCTATTATAACAATGCAAATAAAAAACTGATAATAGCCGACCTGCAGCGAATTGTATAAACAATTTAACCGCGCGGTTACCACACGGTTACGGTAACCAGCCGGTAACCTCGCGGTAAAAAAAACATCAAAAGCAGTTACCGCGCTATAACCGCGGTTAAATTTAACCCAGGTAAAGTAGCTCGGTAACTGCACGGTAACCAAAACCAACATGGCGGACATTTTACGCGTTTCACACCGACGACCCCGACAATTTCGACGAGTTGATCGACAATTGACTGACTTTACGGACGAGGAATTGCGGAAACGGTATAGGTTTTCTGCTGACAATATTGACAGACTAGTCAGACTTATTGGACCACTTTTGGAGCGACAGACCCGTCGGAATCAAGCCCTTACACCCGACAACAGATTTTGATTACCTTGAGGTTTCTTGCCACGAGTAATTTCATGCAGGTTATTGGTGACACCTTTGGTGTGGACATTGCTACAGTTTCCAGAGTTATCACAAAAGTGACTGACATACTTTTCGGACTGAAGGACCAGGTAATAAAGTTTCCAATGACCGACACTGACCGACGAAAAGTCATGAATGGGTTTTACGCAATACGCGGATTTCCCTCAGTGATTGGATGCATAGATGGAACTCACGTAAAACTGATATCCCCAGGACAACCAGATGAAGCAGCATATGTTAACAGGAAACATCAGCATAGTATAAATGTACAGGCAACTTGTGATCATAAAGGTACATACACATATACAGTAAACAACTTGATTTCCAATTCAGATTTTGTTGACTTATAATATCTACTGCAGTAAACAGTGTATAATAGACTAAGATAGTTCAAGATCTTTGTTTCTTTATAAATAAATCTTACCTGTACTTTTCTATAGTGAAGTCATTGTCATTTAAACTCATTTTCACTATTTCCTCACTTTACAAATTTTCTTAGACTCTCTACTGTAGACCTAAAGTTGACATGATACGATGATACTGTACACAAATTCCACAATGTCACTCCTGTATTTTCTATAATCTAGCCCAGTGGACTACACAGTACATTGAATTAAATCCATGCATTTGTTTAATTAAATCCATATTCAGTATAGTCTAAATTAAATTCTCAATCTAGAAGTCACAGCACAACTAGAAACCCTACTGTAACGACACATGTAAATTTATTTACTTTCACTTCCTCTTTTACCAGAATAATGATTTTTTTCCTGGTAAAGATGACATCACATATTTGATGACATCATAAAGTGTCAAAGGTAAAAGTATTGTATGGAAAGCAATTACTGTCATGTTCAGCACACACTCATTGGTTAGCGATGTAATAGTACTACAGTACAGTACTGCTGTACAATCAGCACTTGGTTTTCGCAAAACTTATTTTGCAACCTTTAAATGTTGTTTTTTTTTATATTAGACTCTACATATAAAGTACAGTACCCAGTATAGTACAGTATAGTTTTTAATGCGAGCAGTTCCCGTACAAAAATCGAAGTGACTTAAATATTATTTTTTATTACGCTCACTCACCAAAAAATTAAATGCTACACATCAAAATTAGGCTCGTCATACAAATTATGGAAATTCCATTATGTTCTAAACATAGAATAACCCTTAGTTATGAGGCCTCATATGGGGTACCCTAATTATCCATTATTTTGTAAGAAGAGAAGTAGTTCCCATACATGTAATATAACCCATTATAATTCTAATATGTTGTTATATCGGACCTATTTTTCATTTATAATTGTTGAAGAGACCATTTCCCAGAGTAATGTAGGTGTTATTCAGGATATAGGGCGTAGACTAAACGCTAGTATAGATCTATTACCCGGTACCATTCTCCTAACGCATTCACATGCATTGCATGATAAATTTACTCAGTAAAGCCATAAAATTATTAGAAATAATAAAAAAAGATCAAATCAGGTTTTCGTCACACTGCCTACTTATCTGTACACAGGTAGTTTACATGCAAAACCTTTTAACGGGTTTCATGTAAGTATTTTTTGCACATGTGCGCAAGGACGGAATCACTCAAAGTTAACACGGTCATGTTTGGACAACGCATAGGTGAAAGTGATTTAAAATGAAACTTTTTATACGTACTGCCGGATTGACACATTATATTTTGTCTCGTTTATGCATCTGATTATTTTGATATCAATTTTTGAAGAATGCGAGAAAAAAATCAAGCATTTAGACGAAAAAAACGGACCCGTACAACTTCTTTACGTAACTGCCTGCATGCCAGTAATAAATGTTTAAATACTTAATACTGAATTAAATTCATTTTCTTGTCAATATCGCTTGTCCAAACTGAATAGTAGATTTAAATCTGACTAAATAGAAAGGATATATCGTGGACTAACCAGTTAAGTAATAGAACTAACCAGTTAAGTAATAATACTAACCAGTTAAGTAATAGAAAGAGCACCGAAACACGAGGCTATCTAATTTGTACGAAGGGGCGTAGCCCCAGAGTATAAATCAGATTGCCGAGTGTTTTGGTGTTCTTTCTATTTTGTATCATAGTCAAACATAACAACACGTTCCCTATTGTCACACTATGAAACCCCTGGAAAAAGTAACAAATGAACGAGCATTTGAATATATTTCTTCCGCTTTCCCTTTCTCTGCTGTCACAATAAGTAAACCCTAGCAAAAATGAGCCAATCCACGGGCATTATCTGGAGTGCGGGTAACTGATACCTGCACTTCAGTTACCGCACTGTGCATGCATATATATACGATTTAACTCTGACACTATTTCAACAGAAAGGTCCCCAAACTATGATACAACTCTAATATGGTGTATTTACAGGACTTATAAAGGTAATAGTAATTAGTAAGAAATTACGATAAGTAATAAAATATCTAATGTAAATATATGTTCATATGCATTGTTTTCATTTGACAACTGACGTGTCTGTAAGAAACTAAGCTTTTATTCCCACGAGAAGATTACATCATGGTCACTTCAAGTTGAAAAAAGTAATAAACAGCTCGTGAGTGAAAGGTTTGAGAAAAGGCTGGTACATGTATTATCTATTCAATTATTATCTTTAAAGAAAATACATCTTATTGAAATTTGATAATGATATTAACGTTATTTCCATCATAATTGATTGATTCGAAATTTATTATAATTTATCATTTAACAGGGAAGTTTACAAGCCTAAATGCGTGCTGGCCAGGAAGTTGCCATGACAGCCACGTCTTCAGAATGTCAAGTATTGGCAGACACTTGCAAAGTCACAACCAAGGTACTTTTTATAATGTTGATAAATAATGAGTTATATGTTTATCAATGTATTTATTAATTAGAATGAAGCGATTTGGTAACGTTAAATATGTATTATATCTAAGGCAATAAAAATTATATTTCTAAAAAATAACTTATTAAATCGATTTACTACCAAATCATCGTTTTTCTCTATTCTGTAGTATAAACATCAACAGAGAGTATAGGATAACTTACAATTTATTAATTTCAGACCCACAAAATGGATACCTTTTAGGAGACAGTGGATACCCGTGCCGACCATTTCTTATCACACCCTTTTTACAGCCAAGTACGTACACATACACATTTAAAATATAAACTTAGTGGTAGCATATTGTTTTTAAAATTGTTGTTAAAATTCGATCTTTTCATAATTTCTGTTGACACTTTGAGACTGGTGATCAAGAACGAACCGTTCATTTTGTAGGAAACGAGAATGAAGAGCGATTTAACAAGGCACACATTTCGACACGCAATGTAGTAGAGAGAGTGTTCGGAGTTTGGAAGAGAACCTTTCAATATCTTACATGGTGAAGTATGTCATATTTAATTACACTTGTTTCCAGTTGTATTTCAAAAAGTTCATGTCCTTTATAATTCTCTTATTGAGAAAATTGTCAATGACAATTACATTTGTAATGACATGTACATGTCCTTCTGTTTTACATTACATAATGAACATTCAAACCGCGCGATAAATTTTATTTTTATTTGCCGTGTTGTACGTTCTTAAAGGTTTTGACGCTTACATTTAAAATAAAATTGACACATTCTTTCGATTATAGATACGCATGAAACCACATAGAGTCACTGCGAATTATTGTAGCCTGCGCTGTTCTGCACAATTTAAGATTACAGTGGGGTGAGCCTCAAGAGGGCAGTGACTCTGACCAGGACCAACCTCCAACAGAGATATTTCAGGGGACTATGGATGGCAAAGGAGTGAGGCAGCACATTGTTCAGACATATTTCTAGGATAAAATATAGTTAGTAAAGAACATGTTTTTAGGCAAATACAATCTATTTTTCGAATTTCAAGTTTAAACAAATTTTATACTCCAAAAAACAATATTTCATTTAAAACATCAAAAATTTTAACAAGTTCTGTCCTCAGAACAAAGCACCAAAGCATACATTAAATAGTTTCGTTTATATTAATCAATTTTATATTTCTCTATCAAAACATCAGCCAGCTGTGCAAATTTATTGTAACATTTCATTTGTGTCTCGGAGAGCTGGATCTGCCTCTCATAAAATGTCATCTGTAGATCCTTCAGTGTTCTGTAATACATGGTAATATATTACAGAAATTTTGGCGTACATAACATATTTATATAAATGATCAACATTATTTTTTGTCCAATCACATTGTAGTATTTTTCAAATTTCTGCTAAGTCTAACTTTGGTTAATGTGTACTAACTAAATAAAATTTATTTAATCTGCCGTCTAACCTGAGTCTAACAATTTTCAATAATGCATTATATTAGGGAGGAGTTAGAGGTGTGATTTGCACTCTGAATTATAAAATATCTAGGTTAGCAAAACAATGCCAACGTAAAAAACAATTGGGCGAGGTCAGGTGTTTCTAAATGTGAGGATACAATCAATTAATTTATTACATAGATTTTTTTTCAGCATGATAGTCTAACTGTAGATAAAGGTATAAATTCTGTGACATTTCAGTAAAAAATGTGCCTGATTATTTGTTGATAGGGCCATTTATTTAGCTTATCTAAATGTGATATGTTAGAAACTTAACAAGGTGTAGACATCTTGTAGAGCGAAAGGGCGGAGCTATCGGTGATTTAATGAAATGCCTTGTTTTTGGTTGAAAAAAATAATGTTGATCATTAAATAGGTTAATGTTTAATAATATGCATTAACACAAATAATTGGTCGCCTGCCTGCCAGCAGGCTTCGACCAATTATTTTTGTTAATACATATTATTAAACACTAACCTATATTTAAGTTAAAGTATTGTTCTTTTGCGACTTATTCTGCGCGTAAGATATCTTATTTCATCCTGCCAAACCGGTATTCTACCATATCATGCCATATCTTATCAAAACACTTCCTGTCATATTCCATCAAATTTTGTCATTCTATCATGTTACATCATATCATATCCTATCACAAAGCCATATAACGATTTGACAGATTATCTATCATTACATTTTGATCTCTCTAGTTTAAAAAGTTCTTAAAAAAGATCAAAAACATATTTCTTCCAGGCTTACAGATGATGAGAACCGGAGCTGGGTGTGACGGACGTATTTTTTTAAATTTTGTGAAATGAATTTTAAATATATTAAAAATATGTTTTAACCTTTTCTGGTGAGTTTTTGTTTTTATGCTGCCTCTTTTCATCCGACGTAACTGCAAATAAATTTTACAGCTTTATTAGATTAATAAAATTATTGTGAAATATCGTCATATTTTATCCCACTTTGAATGTAGGAGAGATAAATTTGATTAACTGACTAGACTGGGATTTTTCTTCCATTTTTTAAACGGTTAACCCGTAATAAAACAACACACAAAACTGAAAATTAGAACAAAAGTTATGACGTTCCAGCTTTACTGGTGAAGGAAGACGACAAGTGTTCCTTCATGCATTATTTAACGCACGGGTGCGACTACTTGAGTATTAAACCGACCTTCCATGAATCTCAAAATTTATAAAATCAAACTAAGATCCACAAGCTTTAGTATGGTAGCAGATAGATGTAATTGTATATGATATACTGTACATCTAAGCTTTATTGAATTTGGTAGATGTGATAATAAAGATTTATAAGGAAAACAAAATTAAAAAATAATCACATGAAGCAGTTTGGCTTGGAGCATTTGTTGCAGACCCCTCTGGATAACTTGCTCTTTGCTGTGTGAAAGTTTCGTCTGCTGTCACCGACATGGATGGCATGTTCATGTTATCTTGAACATCTGCAATATTTCATTTGTAAAAGTCATGCAAAAAGAAACATTTTTGAATATTGAATATTTTTATGAAAAATATAATATCTGAGTATGGGTCATGAAAATTGATTTATATGGATTAAGAAGACTATTCACAACTTAAATGTCATATCTCATAATATGTATAATACACCTTCCTACAAAAGTACAAATATTACAGAATTTTACAAGAAAAATAAATCATATATGTCTACAGTAATATTGGAAATTGTCGTAGTTGGGGCTAGTTCTTCATTTAAAGACGGATGTAGCCTTCCATAGCTCACCGAAACAGGTCAACGGGTGAGTTTATTTGTGAATAGAGTTAGGTAAGGCAGGAATGTGTTAAATCGTTTAAATGGTTGGTGCACACGTTTACTGTGTTTAATAATTGAATAATATCTGTAAAATCTATTTGTTTATTTAATTCTTATAGCATATGCAAGTTCAAAAATGTTGAAAATGAAATAAATTAATTACTTTACTGTATTACACATTTGTAAAAACCACCCACTAAGATAAAGTGTTCTATTCTGTGAATAGTGTGTTTACCGGTAAAATTTTAAAAACAATATGCATGTGTTAACATATTGGAATGTAATATCGACATTTATTCATTAAGTGACTTGAATGAAATGAACGTGATTGAGGATAATAAGTGCATAATTTAGGAAATGGATAGTGAAATTTATTTCGGAGCTTATTAAATTATGAAAAGGAAATCAGAAGATCCAGACACCTTTTGTTAACGTCTCAAGCGGACACAAGATAAGAAGGTCACTGCTAAGAAGATTGTCATCAACAACGTCATTAAATCATCAAAGCCTGAGAAAAACACACATTTCATAAGATGGAAATGCTATACATGCATATGAGTCACTTTGGAGTGTTTTAATATAATTTATAGACCTTTAGGTCAAGAAAATGAAATTAAAATTGAAATTTGTATATTAAACGATATTAAACTATTTGTCAGTAAATTTACTGTAAAATAAATTAGACCTGACAGTTTTCTTAATGAAAAACTATGTCAGTCAGGATTGACGAGTTAATTCATGTATGTACCCTTTGATATTTACTGTGATACTAAAAGTTTTTTTTATAATTATTTTACACATAGATCTATTTACCTTTGTTTGTGCTGACGGTGTCGGCATCAGAACAGACACCATGGAATGATGCCGAGGTCTTGAAAAGGCTTGCCACAGACTGAGATTGCTGCGACATCTCAGGTCTTGCCGGTCCACCTCCCGTTTTCCTCATACTGCACTTCTCTGCAGAAACTTCACTCTTAGCGTTCTTAACCTGATTGTGAACAAAACATATTTTTCATATGTGACGTGAAATACATATTGTTTGTATATCTATTACCTATAATCATGATATCTATATAAATAGGTAGATCTCTACATATCATTGTCACCATATTGAATGATTTAGACAAATAAATCAACAAGATAGCTTTTAAAACCTTTGAATATTTTAAAACAAATTGATTAAAAAATACATCACAACCGTTGCTTATATGTGATAAACGGAAAACTTGAAAACAAACCATATTCCTCCACTTTTCTTTAACTTGTTTGCTCGTTCGGGGGCGTTCCCGCAAGCATTCACCTCCTCCGTAAGCCTGTCCCAGACCTTAGACACCTTTTGGGAAGCCCCAGGCCCTCCCTGAGCATGACTCGCTTTTAACGAATGTAAATTGATCTTCATAAATTCTGTTATCACATCCGTTTCACGGAGATTGAACATTCTTGCTCTATTTACTTTTGTGGTGGACGCCATTTTGTTTGTAAATATTACCGTCTGACATTTGTTCGGGAAAATTACGTCACGTCGCGGTGCATCATAGGTAATATTACCACGGTTAAACTTTCGGTTTTGCGTGGTTAGGTAACTGCGTGGTTAATTTGTTTATACAATTCGAAAAACCGTGTGGTAACCTAACCACGATATATACCACGGTAATTAACTTACCGCGGTATATTTTAACCATCGTTTATACAATTGGCTGCTGGTTTATGAGAGATAATAAATACTTGAACATTTCAAAGTTCATTGTACCGTTTTGACTCGAGCTGTATCAATTGTTAAATATTAAAAGCATTGGAATCACTTATAACCAAGGATCTGAAGATATAGCAAATACATAAGCCATAAAAAGCTGTGATTTGATGACGTATAAGGAAATTTCTGTCACAAAAAATATGTTATATCATTAGTGTGTATATGGTTTATTGTAATGGCTGTTATATAACCCATACTTAACGCACATAATGTAGCCTAAAATTATGCTAAAATAGTACGTTATTTGATAAGAATTGAATATATACATATATCATAAACTATTTCCGATTCTTTTAAATATTTAATGACCATCTGACAGATGGCATCAACAAAAGGACAAAAGGCGGAATATTCCTTCGTCAGTAGGCCATCAAATGATATTTTAACACTATATATCTTACCAACGGTGTTAAATGAGAACAAGGGAAATATTACATATTCAGGTCAATGTTTAGAAAAAATAACTTGATATGTTGTCCAATTGTTTAGTTTCATTTAGTGTGAAATAAAGTTGTTTCCAGAACTTTGAGTTAAAAACTAAGATATTTGACCAACACATGATAAAGAGCGACAACCAGTTTAGAATATAATATAATCATTGGGGTCCATTTGTGTGCAAATAAAGTACATGGGTACATATTAAATCAATGTAGAGCTACTTATTTGAATTAAGCAATAATTTGGACAGACATGTAAATCATGGTACGTTTTCGGGAATTTTCATATAATAGAATTATAGGCAAAATTAAAACTGTTGAATAGATTTTTTTTTAAACTTTGCATGTCGTTAGATTATGATTTTTATGTATTTATTATACTTTAGTATTGGTGATGTAAGAGCTTCACAATTCGAAAATATGAAATTGATTTATTTTCTATTTTTAGAACTATTTTTGATTTTTATTGGCGGCCATCTTTCATTTCTCAAAACGTACTATGATTGTTTTTATGTCAACCCATAAAACACTCATTTGTAAATATGTCATATGTTTTCATGACCATTTATAAAAAGTTATGTAATAAAAAATGTAATAATAAATATAATATTCCTCATTTCTTACTGTTCCAACTGGATATGAAAATCTTACATCAACACTATACTTAAATAAATAGAAATAGTTTTTCTAAGGATTAATCATGAAAGGACATCACACAGGGTTAATGTAGTCGAAGGTGCAAATACAGATAAATGTTTTTATTTTATATAAGATATTAATTGTAAACTGGCTTAGAAGGATCAACGTAAAAATCGCACAAATTTAAATTGCTTTTTTCGTAACTTTAATTATGAGTTATTTTTAGATGCATTGACTGAAAATCAAGTTCTTTGTTTATCTATTGTACATTGATTATTTTATAAATGTAGCACTTTAATGACATAACCCAATATGTTTAATATAACCATATAAGATATCTTTAAACTAAAAGTAAAATATTCTGCTTGTTTGTTTGTCTGTATGTTTGTTATAAGTGGATCAAAACAGGGTTTCGTTCAAAAAAAAGAAAAGAAAAGAAAAATAAAAAGAAAAACAAAAAAAGATTATTAAATAATTTGTTTTCGATTTTAGGAAGATATTTCAGGTTTTTGTCCTACACTTATCAATTAAATCAGCAAACTTCACAATTGTTTAGTGCAAAGATTTCCGATCACGACTTGTATTGTCAATGAGACAGTGATGAATGCAAATTACCCGACACATCATTGGTGCCAGGTGATCAAGTATATATTTAGTTATAAAAAGAGTCAATTATTGTCCTTTAATCGTCAAACGATTTCAATATCCAAAATGATAACAATTTTGAATGTTTTTTTATGACCTGTATAATTTATAGCTTTGTTAACATCCGTTCAATACTTTTACAACGCAATAAACTGACATTTTACAGTTTAATATGGTAGAACTTGAAATACAAGATTTTGAATAGTTGCCTTGCGTTTCGATAAATTGGGCTTATACAAGTATTTTATTATGCGGCAGGTGTTTTGATGATATATCTCGTCGTATATATTTGTCTCACTTCACTATACACGTAGAATGAAAGTCCTGCATGGCACACAGTTAAATACATTATTTCTATTTCCATAAAATAGAGAAATACAGATTCCATAAAGAAAGCCCAACACGACAAAATTGAAAATGTTGCAGGCTCGGTTTGATTGAGCCTGTTCATGGAAAGTGCCAGTTCCGTCCACGCCCCCTAGCACCGGCTTAAGCAGAATTCAACATTTAACACGAAAATGGTGAAATTTTGAATTTAGAACATCCGCAGATGTGTTCATACGGCGGTTATCATGGAATCTTCAATGTGACACCGAAGTGCCATTCCATGAAAAGCGGCGTATGGTCCCCAAGTAAAAGAATGCGTGTGCCCTAAACGAGAAAACAATGGGCGGAACTAAATAAAATGGAATTTTGAAAGGGGATCTGAGGTTATGAAGCCTGCATATCACAGATATGACGTCAAAAGACAAATTTAAAAAGCAGGCAACATTTCCTAAGGGTGATTATACAGTAGTCAAGTAAGAATACTGGAACCACCCAAGTTGAAAAAGGCCAAATACATGTACAAAAAAACTTAAAGTACCAAATAACATGTATACACAACAATAATGTCGTGCTGAACGATCTTCAAGGATCGAAAATATAATATCATTGATTAAATGTACGGGGAGACTTTTTACAGCCGCCACACGCGAAAATAACACGGATGTGACAATGAAATAGAGAAATACAGAATCCCTAAAGAAAGAACAACACGACAAAATTGAAAATGTTGCAGGCTCGGTTTGATTGAGCCTGTTCATGGACGGTAATGGAAAGTGCAAGTGCCGTCCACGCCCGCTAGCACCGGCTTAAGCAGAATTCAACATTTAACACGAAAATGGTGAAATTTAAGTCTCAAGAAAAGCAAACCCCTGAAAGTACGATGACTTTCAAAAAAAAAAAACTCTGAAAACACAAACAAGATATGTGAGGACTTGAACAAGGAATTATAAATCCTTTCATTATTAATGTATTTTAATTAAATACTATTCATAATATAAATGTATTGATATGACACAAAATCATAAAGTTTCGATGAAATTTTCCTTACTTAAAAATAAATATAAAACACCAAACTTGTCATTAATTGGGTATTTTTTCGCACAAAGAAATCAATGTACCGG
This sequence comes from Ruditapes philippinarum, assembly GCF_026571515.1. Lineage (NCBI taxonomy): Eukaryota > Metazoa > Mollusca > Bivalvia > Venerida > Veneridae > Ruditapes > Ruditapes philippinarum. Next base: position 86,776 of record NW_026854198.1, on the reverse strand, counting down.
TATAATGTTTTAAACTTGTTTAAATTCAACTTTTGATAAATCAACACGACGGGAAAGGGTCATTAAACAAGTGTGTTCATGCAAGGTCATATATAACGTCAATGTCGTAATGATCCACTGAAGTGTTTACTTCGACTAAGTGAGTTTACAAAGGAGGATTGAAAGAGTTTATTGTTTCATAAAAATGAAAATTGTACAATGGGAGAAATCGGTCTACAAAAAATGTTTAAAGAAGTATACTGAAGGTATTTAAATCAGGTAGGACATTATAGTAATATTTATAATAATTTATAATTATAAAGACTTAGTGCTTTTTGGAAACGTTAAAACGATTTTTGTTAAAATATTTTAATCTTAATATCTTTACAATTTATTAATTCACCAAAGAAAACTTCGGGAAAAAAAGAACCGTCGAAAGAATTTAAACATGTCGTTCGATGATAATTAATGTAATTAAGATTATTTTGTAATAAAACGCTTGTCAGAGTTCAGAAAATCTATTTCTCTAACAAAAATATATGTATTTTGCTAAAATTACGGAATAAAAGAAGATAATAAACAAATGTTTTTAATACCTTATAGCTAACCTAAAAACGTTAACTTGTATTGATGATAAAAAATATCTTGTGTTAAAGATAAAAAGAATGAAACAATCAAACACCAAATCGGACTATCATTTTATTTTTATTTTTTTATTTCCGTGGCAACTAGTTAGTTTTACTCTCTTTTCAGTGGCCGAGTGATTATAAAAAGTAATTTACGCATTTTACTTCTGGAAATTTTGCTGTTGTTTTTATTATTAATTTTAAGTTAAAAAAAAATAAAACAAGCCCTAAGAGAAAGCTAACATAGTAAGAAAAACACTGTATACAAAGGTCATTGTCTTAGACCAGGTTAAAAGCTATCTGCAAAATTAATTTCTTCAAATTTCTTTTCAGCAAGGTTCTTAAAGATTTAATTTTTAAAACCATATTTAAAAATTACTCTAAAGAATTTAAATATACAATGGAGGGATTTCAGAGAAAGTTCCTAATTACAAACAAATTTTAGAAGAGTATTTTAATAAAAGACTGTATTTGTAGGTGAACTTTAATAAAAAAAACGTATATTTAAATTTGATCTTGTTTTTAAAGTCAAACATTTACAAATGAGGGAACTTTTTTTCATCAAATTAGTACTAACTTTTAATCTATTGTCAAAAACCGTGGTTTTCAAATGTATAAGATATGCTATGGATAAATATTTAAACAAAGCGCAATAACACTTAAAGGGATATTCAGGCAAAATAATGACAAAAATATTAAAATGATCTTATGTACTCAAATCACTCTAAAATGGCTTTTCTTAAAGTTTCAGCATGAATTTCTGTTTAAATTCTATATATTTTGGGTTTTAAGCGTAAATATATGTATATATGTTGAACAAAATTTAGACGCCAATAGAATCACCGAATAGTTTTAAAACAAGTCAGGTGACTTGAACAAACCCTTGAAGTGACAATAGCAGATATTGTAGATATTATATGATTTAAACAAGTCTAAATCATTCACTTGACATGTTCTTTAACGTTTACAGAGTTCACTGTGACAACAATTGTGAAATCCTAGCGCTCTAACCTGACCCACGCGGGTCAAGTTAGGAAACCACTATTTTATTCTTTATATGGAGAAAAGTTTTGTTCCTTTGACTGTCGAAAATATTCCTTTTGAGGGCATTTACATAATAATGAATGAAGAATTCAAAACTAAGAAATGAAAATTTTGCCTGTGTCTCCCTTAAAAAACAACAAAAAAACATATAAAAATATAAATAAACAAACAAAAATCTCGGCAGAACGTGCAAGGGCTGTTGATGACTCATTACATTGTAGTATCATTCTGTTACTGTGTGGTTAAAATACCTTGAGAAATGTTGAAAGGTATGCAAATAGAAAAAAAAACTGCAAATAGTAATACCTCGGAAGCATTCAATCAGCACAACAACATGAAAATTGCAGACTTGGATTGATTGAGAAAAGCCGCGCACCGACAAGCACCAAAATAAAAATTAGATTTTCGTTTAAACATCGGTAATGAAAGAGAATAACATTATAACAAAAATTATGAATACATCTTTTAAATTAATAAGATTGGATGCTCTCTGTATTGTTAGTTAGAATTATCATAAATTATTAGGGGACTTTTCATACACACAGAATCTAGACTAAATAGGGTTTTCATTTCATTTCAGCAAGCACATATATGGTTTAGGCTCTACAACTGCATATCTTTTGATTATGTTACTCAATGTATAGAACTGTTCAAATGAAACGCTTGGTCGGTTTGTAGGCTTCAAACTGTTTTGATCATTTAAAACCGAACGAAAATTATATTTATGAATATCAACAAGGAGTGCACAAAATATTCGGACGACTGTTGAAGCAAATTAGTTTACGAATAAGCACACATTTTTTCTATTTACAGAATGGTATAGTTACAAACATTGCTGTTAGGATTTGGTTTGAATTTGAAATTGCTTTAAGGAAGCTACCGTATCAGGAACTTATTCAATACTTGAAGTAGTATTTTAAGCAGAAATACATGTATAATAATATGACGGTCCTTGTATAATATCTTTAATCGCAATTTTGGCACAAAATGCCTTTTTAATGTTTTTTACATTTCAGGCAAAATTAAATAGTTCATTTTTTATATTTATTCAATCCTTAAGTGCTTAAAAAGCTTTAGAGTTTGAAACATTGATATTTTGGACACTTTTTTTTTACTATTTTTAAATTTATTTTGCTTTAAACTACTTCTCTCTATCGTTTCATCTATAAATATTGTAAATACATTTTTCGCCTAAACCTATTATGTTACATGTTCATTGTTTTCTATGTGAATTGATTTAATCAACATTTGGAAACTTTTAACATACATTGTATTTTATTTTAATCAATCAGAAGAAAAAAAATCTTGTTTTACAAAAACGTTTCAAAAATCGATTTCATTAATTTTAAGATTACGCTCCTGGCTTTTGTCGTTATATGTCTTTTATAAAAAGATAACATTGCAAATGACAGTTTTAAGGTCAAAATAGATTAAGTGAAGAATTTTATCTGCAATATTAAATTTCGTAGTGTATGGGATACGTATATATTGACATTTTGTCTTATTTTATATAACTGTGTTGCCTGAAAGGCCATGTTCAAATTGTGATTTATTTATTTCCTGTCGATACCCGAAACAGTTTTTTTATTATACCACTTGTAAACTAATAAATAGCTTAGATATTGTGTTCAAGTTTTCAGTGATATGACTCGATTCAAGGGTATAAAGTTAAGTAAACAGAACATTATCCTGCTATTTTACGTTTGATTTTATCCATTGAGCAATGAGATCGTGCATGCGCCATTTGTTTTAAAGGTAAATTACCACCATACTTCTTTTAATATACAAGCATTTCGGGCTTTTTTCATTTAAATCAAAACATTTATTGTTGCAGCAAATATTGCTTTGTACGGCTTTAAATTAAAAAGTAAGAATTATAGCGTATCAGTTAGTTATTTACGATAATCATATAATTTAATTGCACATTGAAGTTTATAACAATAAACTCACAGTGGCGTTCGGGCTTTGAATACGAATCCCATGTCCGCTGTTCGAATCTCATTTTGGACATCGGTTACTTTCATGATAGGAAGCTATTCACAAAGCTTTAAGAACGTCAGTCATTCTACTCAGATGTTTGCTCGTAACTTAAATACATGACGAATGGTCGCATGTGATCTTCTTTAGCATTTGGTATGACTTTATGACATGTTTGGACTAGACATATTGCTACGAGATTTATGTTCAATTTCGTTGTATCAACATACATTATTGTGTCTGCTTCTTTGACTGAAGACCATAACCTCAACCACACATATTTATATTCTAAGGGTACTTTTTCTTCGAATGAATACGCTAAAAGTTAAACAAAGGAGACATGCTCCATCGATGATATAATAATGATACTCTACAGCATCAATTTTAACCGGACATCGTACACTAGTGCATTACGACTTAGTAGAGGATAAGTAAACATGCCTAGAATAAAGTAACACAACAAATGTTTATAACAAACACACACAAAAATGATTGGGAAGATAAAACCCTAGCGTCACAATTAAGTTTATTTACATAATGTGATCCAGCAGTTGTTGATGCAGAGCAAATGAAATTCAAAACATATTTTCGTAGCCTTACAAAATCTCTAGCTATTAGGGCGTAATTCAATTGATACTAGCATCGTTTTGTTCTAAAGTATATTATCTGTTGTATGTAGCATATCTAAAATAAACGTATGTACTTTTTTCATTGTTATCGTAAGGATTAATGTTTTGTTCATATTTAAAGGTTTGACGTCATCAAAGATCAAAGAGTTGGTTATGGCTGCTACGCAACCGGGTACATCGGCCGTGACCAATCGTGTCTACCTTGCCCGTTTGCAAATGCTCACCATAGACGGTGGACTTTTAGTTCTTAGAAATTATGCAGATCAGATATTATCAGCCCAGTCCGTTTCTCTCAGTGCATGTGTTGCTCAAGAAAAACCTACTATTACACGTTTGAAAGGACGTAATATTATTACTCAGGTACAATACGATGTGCTGCATCCATCGGGTGGTAGTGTAGCCATGTCGGATTTGGACATTACGCTTATAGTTTGTCTTCTGAGAAACCTAAAGTGTTTCGGTTTAAATCCAAACTTCAACTGGAACTCTTCACCAGGACAAAGTGATTTTTCTATCGAAGCAGATATTTATAGGCTGAAGAGCTACCGGAATGAAGTGAGTTTTTTTAAAGTTAACATTAAAGTATCTTAAATTTATATTAACTTTTCAATAAACTCAAAAATATAATTTGTTAATAATGAATTACAGTTATTATACATGCATTTTTACTTTGTCCAAGAGCTTTAAATATTGAAAGCATATGTTTGTTACCACATTTTCAGATCAGTCATATATCGACAACGACAGGAATTCAACAAAGCAGCTTCAAAAACATGTGGATGGAAATAGAACAGGTACTTAATTAAATGTTCTTTTATCAACTTTATATGCCAAAGTAATTCGGGTTGCTCATCCAGGATACCTTTTTATATGCTAATATAAGTCCGCCATTTTAAAAAATCGATGTAACGAATCGCTTTTTGAGCCGCCTTGGGTGAAGATTGCAGACTCGGTTTGATTGAGTCTTTACATGAGGAAAAATGAATAAATGCAACATCCTTCACGCTCATTAGCACCGGCTTGAGCGGAACTCAATTTTAAACACTTAATAGTGCTGGCATCAATGATCCCGAAGGACCAGAAAAAAATATAAGAACACGGAAGCGAAGTACGGGGCAACGTTTTACAGCTGCCAGAATGCACTTGACACCTGCTGTTGGACGTAATGAAAAAGAGAAAGGACACTTTTTACAATGATTTCTTGCATTTTGTACTGCTGCATAACGTGTTCAACCATTTTGTGTTTTATATTAATAATTACTTTGACTGTGACAGATCAAGAAATGTGGAAACAAAGTGATCCTCGGAAGCATTAATCACAACAAAATTACATGAAAACTGCAGACTCGGTTTGTTTGAGTCTATACATAAGGGTTAGTGAAAAGTGCAACATCCCTCACGCCGCCTAGCACCGGCTTGAGCGGTACTTAATTCTCAAAACTTAATAGTGCTGGCGTTAATCTTCCCGAATGACCAGTAAAAATAAAACAATATTAAAGTGAAGTACGAGGCAACTTTTTTTACAGCTGCCACACAGCACTTAACACCTGCTTTTTTGAAGTATAAAAATCTGGGAACCCTCGGAAGCATTAATCACAACAAAATTACATGAAAATTGCAGACTTGGTTTGATTGAGTCTGTACATAAGGGATAATGAAAAGTGCAACATCCCTCACGCCTCATAGCACCGGCTAGAGCGGTACACTAGTACTTCAAAATATGATAAACAAGATTAACATAGAAAGGCAGCGTTCAATGAATGCAACCCCCACACGATCCATAAGACTGGACTCATGGGGGGGGACACCAACATTGAACGCCGAACAATCCCTTGAGGATGACAATGTAACAACATCGACTGCATGTACGTGGAGACTTTTTACACGGCACAAACAACACGGTTATGAGCATAAAATATGATAAACAAAATCAAAAAGGAAAGGCCGCGTTCAATGAACGCAACCCCTACACAAAGCCACACTAGTGAGCATACAAGTTTGAACCCGTTTACTTTTAACCGTTTTACCAATGACAATAAAAATAAAAACGAACAGAGGTAAACATTTAATTATTTTAACCCCAATTTATGAGAGATAACTTTTTATCGGCCAACCCAAAAACAGTACTGTTTATTGGCTTTTATATTTTCAGCCGGAATGACACTTGAGGAAATCTTACACTGCCAGTTACAGACGAACTTAAGCATCGAGGTTTTTAAGTAAATCTGCCGATTAACTAAACAGACCCGAACAGATATTCCGTCTGTTAGGACAGGTTGTAGAATCTTTCTTACATATTAAGAATTTATTTTGGAACAAAATAAAATGGTATCTCTACTCATTTTTTATTACGTTTAAATAATTTCACGTTCTAAAAGATGTCATCTTAAGAAGCAATTCGATTCGTTTTAAGCGCGCGTGCATGATCATTTGAAAGCAGACTTGTTTTCCAATGGGTGCACAGAATAAGTTTTTACACCTTGTAAAACGGTAAAATCAAAGATTAAAAGAAAAAATTAAATACTATAATCAGTTCTTTTAACCTTTTAAGCGTTTGATTTAAATATGAATTGATAGTTAATAGTTAGCAAATAAGCACCGCAGACAATATTTTTATTAGTGAACATGTTTTCCTCGGGATAATTTATTCATACATATTAAGATTTCAGTTGATAAAATAAAATGGTGCTAACTCTTTATAAAACGGTTTTAAATGCCGATTTTTAGTTAACAAGAATGCTTCTGAAAGACATTGTGACGCCCCTTTTTAAGCTTGTGTTTTTGTGTTTTACGCCATGTGTAAAACACATAAAAGATCACTCCAATTCATACTAATCATAAAAAAGAAAATGAAACAAATAATTTATCAAACTAAACCAGATTTTCAACATCTATCAACGAGGTAAGTGATTTATCAAAAAGGCCGAAATATGTTAGATTTACCTTTCTGGTCAATCGCATAGTTTAGAAAATGTAAAATTGCGTCCTGAATCGAAATAATTTGAAAATAATTCATAAAAACTAGTTTTGAAGTCTTTACACTTTTCCTTTTAAAACAAGAATTGTTTCAGTATTGAATTTATAATTTGTTTTGTTCATCTGGAGGAACTTAAGTCGTACGTCAAAGGTTAATCCAACTGATAAGCTTTCTAATAACAAGTAATTAAATACTTCTCTGCAGGTGACCAACTTCTTACCGCACGTCTAATTCAGCAATGAGAGACAAACGACCATTAGTCTAAGACAGAAGTCCGATATCTCTTCTCGCTTAACAGCGATACAATTGCTCCTAAAATAAGAAAGTGAAAAGATCTTATTTATACAATACTTATTGATACAATATTGAATTTAAGGTACCGAATTTCTTGTTGAATAATAAAACATTCCTGAAAGATTATGCCATTTCCTGGTAAAATGTGTAAGATGTCTTGAATCGTTTTATTATGGTGACGGCGAAAATGGCATCGGTATATAGTCACCCAGACATTATACCGTTAGTTGCTGCTTAAAAATGATTTTACAGGTTTTAATCAGTTTGAATATATTGTAGTTACTTCTGAGACTTAACTCGTCCTCGGTGTCTCCACTAACAGACCTTCAACACACGATTTCTGACTTTAATTCATGCCATCTTGATCCGAAAGCAGAACGGAGGATCAAATATGAAATGGAGAAATGGAGAAGACTGGAAAAGGCCGTAGAAATAGATTTAAAGCTTCTGAAGGAAAGCTATAAAGCCATTAAACAAACGCAAACTAAGAGACATTTTGAGGCACGAAAGCGTACGGTGAAAATAAATAAAGATATACGGATAAACAGGGACAAAATAGCTAAAATAGAAGAACGTTTACAACCACTTAACAATGGTAAGACTATTTAGAATATACATTAATAATTACAGAGACATGAGATTTAAAATAATATCCTCTCAAGTGATCCATCCATTCCCTTCAAATTAAATAGAAGTTTTCAATTTTTTAAGTTTTCATTAAATTTTTTTGCAAGATAAATTTGGGGCTTAAAACGAGCAAAGTAACCCGTATCAGCGACGCAAACAGGGTAAAAATCTTCAAACAATTAAAGTAACAATTTTTTTATTCTTTTTAGTATTACAGGTATTGATAACATGGGTCACCAAACCAATGTCGTTAAATATTGCCAAGTTATAAGTGTTTCTATGATAATTTCAATGGATGCTTTGTACCGACAATTTTTCCGCGTATTTATTGAACAGCCCTCGTAATTAATATTATATGACAAACAGAATTGTTTTGCACCACACCAAAGTGTTATGTCAATTGTGGGGTTTAAGTGTTAAGCTGTATTTCTCCAGTTTCAAGTAAATCAATCTTAGGAAATCAATCGTTTTAAGATCTTTTGTTAAAAATAACACATTACAGATTAAGTAAAATGTTACATGTTACTGGCAATGATTTACTGATTTTACAGTATCTATCAACATTTTCGACTTCGCGACTTTCTTTGCATATTATGAAATTTATTTGGTTATTTACGTGAATTTAAAAGTGACAATTGCAATGTTAAACTACCTTCTTTTTATAAAAAAATACAACAAACAAACAACACTCTTGAATACATTTTCAAAAATTTAATAAAGATCAGCATCGATTTAGAGCATGCCGCTGCCATTTTTTTTATCAAAGAATAGACAGAAAATCGTTTTGGTCCCGTTAAATTCCCTTTTATTTTTAAAATTTTAAAAAGTTTTTATTTAAACCTTATAGTTTTTTAGAAACAAAAGAGTACGCCAAATTTAAAAAATATAAAATTATTTTATTGCCTTTGCGTATATAGCGAGTAACGCTGAAGGAAGACAATATAAGGTCAATAACAACACTTTTATGAAGCTAGTAGACCAAAATTAATTGCGGCGAACTTTTTAAAACTCAAATGAAGGAAAGCACAAACATCAATAATTTCCTTAACTTTGCATGAAAAAAGAAAAACAAGATTAAAAAACCCGGGGTATCCCTTTTACTTTTTGTTCATTTTTTTTTTCTCATCTTGTGTCATTATCAAGAGTATTAAAATGTGACAAGCAATATCTCACTTGAACCAATATTTAGGCTTATTATTTAATTACCCGATCCACGGTTTATACTTTTCTAGCATTTCATGCGATATATTTTATCTTATACTGCTACAAGTAAAATGTTAAAACTTTTCTTCGAGTTATGAATTTTACAAAAAAAATAAAATAGATAAAATAGAGAAAAACAGAAGCAAGTTAATCGTGAAACAAGACAATAAGTTTGGTTAATGGCTTAATGCAATTGAGACCCCTTATTCATCCATATTTTATTGATTAATTTTTATATATCTCGAATATTGAGCCCAGAAAGGCTCCAACTCGTGTAATGTAAAATCAGAAATAACTCTTTATTGTTTAAGCGTTTCGTTAAAAATGATCCTTTCTATTTCTTGTTAAATTTTATAAGGCAAATGTTTTAAAAATTTAAACTTAAGTCTTTGGTTACTTTTTACTTCGATTTAAAGAAAATTTGATTGCTTTTTAAAAAAATGGAGACACGGGAAAATTTCCCCCTGTCGCCTTTTTTGAAAAAAAGGATACCCCAATTGGGGGCTTTCAAATTAAAAACCAAATTTTTAAACGTCGTCCCTGTAAAACATTTAAAAACTGGAAAAAATTCTAATAGAAAAATATTTTCTAACCCGCTGATGAAAGGGTTTTGGAAAATTTAATTTTTTCCCCCAAAATACCGTTGGGAAAAATGTTAGGGTGCCAGGCGAATGAAAAGAAGAAAACGCCCGACATATTTTTTAAAAAAAAGTGTTTTAGATTGTCTGAAAATTTTTTTTAAAAATTTTCCTCTTTCTTGTGGTATTGCGAGATTCTTATGATTTATGTTGCATCGATGATCTCATATACAAGCTAATTATTTCGAATTTAGCTAACGCAAAACACTTTTCAGAAGATTTTTTGCAGGACATTTTAAATCGTGAAAAGTGTCTTGTGATACTTGATGGACTGGATGAATGGATTCATCCCGAGAAAATGTGCTATAGAGTTCCACAATCGATACCCCACAGGAATAATCGAAAAATGTGTACTGTCCTGACTACTACGAGACCATGGAAATTAGGAGTTTTGAACCTAAGTTCGAATGAATTAGGTCAACAAGTAGAACTTACAAAACTTTGTAGCTCATCGGCAGTAACATTTGTAAACAAGACATTGACAAGATTAAAGTCACATTCTGATGAAATGTCGTTACTGAATGAGGTCAGTGAGTTTAATAAGGAAATCAGTATTACAGAAAATTTGGACCTTACTTCTATACCTCTACTTTTAATGTATACCATTTGTTTATGGTGCGACGGAGTTCCAATAGGAAGTTCAAAATGCAATCTTTACGTAAATATTGTCGAACTCCTGTTATCGAGAATGGCAAAGAAACACAAGGGGCTTCCGCAGCATTTTGAAACTTCTGTCAATATTATTCCAGATTGCTTAAGGGATCTCGAGTATTGTATGAAATACATAACTCTTCTCAATTCTCTTGGAAGACTAGCATGCCACACATTATCAAGTATAACCAGAGAAAACTTACTTGTACTTGAAAGTTCAGTTGCTGAAACATTTCTTAGTCCAAAGGAGTTGACATGAAATTTTAAGCCTTTTATGGATTTTTTAACGAAAAAGTACAAAAAAATCTTTAGAAAAAGAAAATTTCTAAGTCTCTTTTTTCGCACAAAAACTTGCCCGGGAAATTTTTTGCTGCTTTAATTTTTATGTTCTAAAAGAAACGCTAAAGAGGTCTTTTTCTAGAAAAAAGTGGAGCCTATTAAAGATTTTAACATTTTTTACTATGTAAATTTTTTAAAATTTAAATAAGTTGACGATTATAGACTTTTAAAAATAGTTTTTTTTTGGGTAAAAGTTTAAAGACGAGAAAACACGAAATTTACAAAATAGGGAAGGGCAAACAGTTGCGGGAAAAAACCTTTTTAACGTGACAAAAAAAATTTAACTCTTGACATGGGGAAAAGGGAAAATGCCTAAAATGATAAAACTATTTGGGGTTTCAAAGATGTGTTTTTTTTGGACCTGATATGTTCACAAAAAAACACCAAAAAGCGTTTGTCAAAACAAAAAAACAAACATTAATCACTTTTTTAAAACCCAGCGAGGCTGCAAGCAATGCCCCTTTAAAAATTATTGTTTTATTGGGTTTCTAAAAAGTCTGAATTTTTTAAAAAATTTTATTACAAGGGTTTTCAATGGGAAAAAAGACCGATGTTGATAAACTTTTTTTTTCCCTTTTTTAAAAAGTTTGTCGTTATTGTGGGGTCAATGGCTTTGCTATTTAAGGGTTTGGGGTCAAAATCTTGAAAAATTTTCAATTTTATCCATTGGAAAATTTTTTCGTTTTTATAAAAAAATGGAATCAATTTTTTTATTTTGTCTCGGGGAAAAAAACTATACGCGAAGTGGGCTTGTTATGTTTATGAAAGAACTGGTCCTGGTTGTAAAACATTTTACCCTTTACCTTTTTCAAAAATTCATGTTAAATGTTAGTTTTCCCGTGGTTTGCCCTCGTTTCAAATTAAAAAGTAAAAACTTTTTTCATTAATATCTATTTACTTGTCAGGAATCAAACTTGTTGAAGCGTTCAATTTTTACTCTGTCTGCCACGATGGTGAATATATTACACGTTTGGGATTGGCGGGAATCAGAAATGTCGTTCCTGCATAGAGCTTACAAAAACTTTATAAAAAGCGCTTGAGAATATTCCAACAGTCAGTTATAGTAAAGCATTTGGTAAAGATAAAAACCGGAATGCAGAAATATGAAAATCGTAAAAAGATATAAAGAAAAATTCAGATCCTTTGATATTACGGACGACAACACTCATGTGCCGCAAAAATTTTTTGTTCAAACAATCAAAAACCACGTACAGAATAGATTATTACTGTAAAATAGATAGCATACTTGGGCACTTATTTCAGGGTAATAGATTTGTTTATAAAATATGTTTATTTTCCTCATAAACGTAACTATAAAGTTTAAGAACAAATAATAGCTCTATGCGTCAACAATATTGCTATAATATGTATACACATAAAACATGGGAACCGATGATCTGTTCGGATCTGTCATTTGTTTACTTGTTACTTTAATAACTGTTTGGTCAAATCAAGATAATGCATTTAAAGAAAACATATGGAGGGTATGTTAACGGAATGCTGGCCCTGTTATATATTTGCTTAATAAAAATTTCATTACAATATACGATGAATTAACAAAAACACAAAGTATAAACATTTAAGCACTTTGTCTTGTGTTAACAATACAAATGTGTTAATGATATATTTTCATGCATATTCGATGTTTTTTATGATGGATATATTTCTGGATATATGTATAAATAAAATATATTTTGTAGAAGCACTGTTAGTTATAATATTTGTTAAATGCCTTGCTCAATTGTAAAGTAGTTGAGTCTTCATATGATTCTGAATAAGACTATAACACCTTTCATTTTGCGAACCCTCAATAAAATTGTAACGTTTTTAAGGCACACAAACCCTGTCGGTGAAAAGCTAGCTCACCACGGAGAGTGGTTTATGCCCTTATATATTGGATACTATCCTTTATGTGAATTCATCATCTTTTGTTTTCGCATATTGTAAAGCTCATTATATGACGTTCTACCTACGTCGTTACATTACTTTCCCCTCCGAGAAGTCTCGTCCCGAGACTTGGCCTGGGAAATCTGTGGGTAGGGCAACTCCGGTCTGGCAGTTGTCTACATCCCCCCACACTGGCCACCAAATGTAACGTTTTTAAGGCACACAAACCCTGTCGGTGAAAAGCTAGCTCACCACCGAGAGTGGTTTATGCCCTTATATATTGGATACTATCCTTTATGTGAATTCATCATCTTTTGTTTTCGCATATTGTAAAGCTCATTATATGACGTTCTACCTACGTCGTTACAAAATTACAAACATCTGGAAGAAAGGTGATCCCTCGGTAGCATTAACCACAACAAAATTACTTGAAAATTGCAGACTCGGTGTAATTGGGTTTGTACATGAAGGTTAATGAAAACATGCAACATCCCTAGCTTCGGTATCATAGGTACTCAATTTTCAACACGTCAAAAGTTCTAGAATCATGTTTATACAAACATTCACGAATATCAACTTACATTGTAACTCTTTGCTTGCAACCACTTTTTATTTGTGGATCGATGCATATTCGTCCAAAAGAAAGCCTTTTTTTCGTATCACCGTATAGAAATACTAAACTATCCATTTATCTGACTTCATGATATGATGATAGTCTAGCGAAATGTTATATTGTGGCTAAAATTAAATCTGGGTCGTCTCCATCTATACAGTAGAAGATCTGTTTTGCATTTGACAAAACGCATCGGTTTCTCAGCGTTTGCATTCTACTATCATAAAAACCTGTATTTTTATCTATCCATTTATTTACCATAAGAAACTAGAAAACAATTCCTTTTAAATAAAAGCGTTCTTTTTTGTTTTCTTTAGAGATGATTCGGACAGTGCTTGTAGTGGTAGCCATTTCATTTTTTCGTGCATAAACGACAAATTTCTAAGTCAATGAAAAATCTCGGCATTAAATATATTAAGAAAACACTGCGGTACATATTAGATAATTTAGATAATGTATATTGTTGTTATGAAAGGAATCACTGCATGAATTTGCATTTCTTTAAATGTCCAAAAGACATTATTGTTATGTAAATATTTCTCTAATAGACACTTATCAAATACACAAGGACAAAAAAACAGTCAGGAAACACGAATTGGAAGAAATGTTTGAATAGCGAATGTGACGTTTTACCTAAAAAGAGCCACCATCAGGCGGGTCAACGCTTGACCTTTTTACTTTTTTTTAAAAAAAAGCGAACAAACAAATAGTTAAAACAATCTTTAAAACGATATGTAAGAACAAAAATAAGTTTTTCCTTTTTTAATCTTTATATGTCTATCTAGTCACACATGTTGTTTTAACCAAGTATAAATCCTTTCCGTAAATAAATGACAAAGTTAAGAAATTATAATAAAGTTTCAATCATTTAAAGATTATGGTCATATTTAAATTAATCCATATGTCTGTTTATTTACAAGTGTTGTTTGTTCAGTAAGAATAAAATCCGTACATCAATAACAACATGATGACAACTTAACCAGAATTCGATACTTTGACCTTGATGTTTAAGGACATTTACAGCTTAGGGTTATTTCAACCTTTTTAAGGTCTTGTTCAAAAGGTTATTTTGTTGAAGTATGAGAGTTATCCATTAATAAATTACCAAGTTACAGCCAATATTAGCGATAATTATTTAAGAGTTTTATAACTCGACAGTCAATATCATGCATGAGTCAATGTCAAATTGAGTTTAATCTACATTAATCTCCTGATCTAAAAGATTTTGAGTTTAAATATGAAGTTAATTCATTAATAAATAACAAAGGGATAGCCAGTAACAGAACCAAAACTAAAAGAATCGCATTAATTTCAATGTGGCAGTAAAGGTCAATCTAAGGTCAAGGTCACATCTTAATTATTCAATACACTTGTTTGGTAGTATTGTGTTGTCCAAGTATGAATCAAATCAGTACATAATTACAAAATTTTGACAATAAAACAAAACTTCGATACTTTAACCTCACGGTCAAGGCTATTTGAAGCTCAGGGCCATTGGTCAATTCATTTTTGTAAGAAGGTCTTGTGCAAAAAAAAATTCTGTCATAGTATGAATATAATCTATGTATAAATTCCTGAGTTACTGTCAAGTATAGCAAAAATTAGTGAAAATTCAATAATTTAATTTTATTAAAGGTCGAAAAATGAACCAAGGTCAATTTGAGTTTATTAATATACATGAAGGTATTATCCTTAAAATGTTGTGTTAAAATATGAAGCCAATTCAATCATTTATAATTATGCTATAAGCAGTTAAAGCATATACATACATAAATAAATAAATGGATAAATAAATAAATTAATAAATGAATAAATAAATAAATAAATAAATAAATAAATAAATAATGAAATGAAATAAAAAAGTAGAAGAATAAAAATGAAAAAAAAAAAGAAAATTCATTAAATTGACCTTCAAATACAAAGAAAAAAAGACGAGCTGAAATGAGTATGTTTTGTCAAGACACGGAGCTACCTTATGAAAGGAAACAATAACATTCCACGGATACATTTTATACGCCCAAAAAATTTCGACATATATTGAATCACGGACTTTAATTGACATAATTGTAATAAAAATCCGTGATTCAATCTTATTTTTTATTTCAGCTCTAAATAACGCTCCACTTTCAGATATGACCATGACCAAAATACGAAGTCATTTCCGGTGACCTTCTACACAGCAAAACATCGGTGAGCTTTCATAACTTTGGAAGCGATCTGGTTACTAATTTTAACCCTGGCAAAACCAATATGGAGTAGGTAATTTTCACGATTTCGGGAACAAACCTGGCGTTGTCCATATAGCCGGCAGGTAAACTGGTAAAACAATCGTGCTCATTAAAAATCGACTCTATTATTTCAAGTTTATTTGTAAAAAATTACTTCAAACATTTGTTTCAAAAATAACCATTTTGTTTAACTTCCACGGATAATGGTTTTTTAATAACTTTGATTCATCTAATGCTTATATAAAACCGGTTTGATTGTAACAATTTTGTAACAATATCAAAATTTTGTGTTCTTTCTATATCTTTTGAACCGATAGAAAGTATTTAAAACTTTTTTGCAGAAATATAAATAAAATTGAGATGGTTTGCAGAGCACAAGTTCACACTTTATAAGATCAAAATCGGCCCCGTCTCGGTGATTAATTGATTTATATAGGCTTAGATTTGATTTTTTTGTCTGGTCATTATCTTTGAATCGGTGGAAAAGGAAATTGACACTACTTGGCAAAATGTTTTACCGCAGTAAGACAATTTGCAGAGCACAGATTTGGTCTTCCTCAAGTCAAGGTCACACTTAGTCATTTTGTATCAATATTAACAATAACAATAACTGTATCCTCTCTGTTTTAGAACGATAGTAGAAACTTAAATATATTTGACAATAATGTGTTTATTACCGAGCCCAGTTTTGGACTACCTCAGGTCAAGGTCAATCTTACTCATTCACATTTCTTATATAAGTGTATATATTACAAAAGGGAGATTACAAGGTATGGAAGAATAAATATGTTTCTTCACAATATAAATGTGACCTCACTTTATTTCCCAAAACCTGTAACTTTATAATTGTTTTGTTTTATCAAACTTTATAGTTGTAGATTTTTTGTATGTCTGTAGATAATAATATTTGAGAGGATTAAATGTTTTTCGATTTAATAATTTTGAAATAAGACAATCTATTTTCATTGAAAGTGATGTTACTTTAAACACATGTTTGTAAATTCACTAAATAAAAAAGTTGTAAATGATGCTTAAAGTCTTTTTCTATTTGAAATGCTGATTGTTTACATTAAAAGGTTAAGCCCATGACTACAATTGCATTTCTAAATTTTAAAAAGCTTTAAATAAAGGGAGGTAATTGTAACACATTTTCATATGCACACAAATATTATTTTATGTTTTGTTAAAGTTTAGATATTTTACATGAAGCATGCCTTTTTGACGTCAACACGAGTTTTATAAACCGTGGTAAATGGGTCAATATTGGCCTCTCACAGGGGTCACTCAGATAAAGAACTTGTATCATTACATAAAAGAACCCTGCTATTGTTACAAAAAATGTTTCACTAATACTAATAAAATGTTGTGCAAAGTTGGTAGGAAAATGGGTATGTCTCGCACAATTCACAGGTAAACAGCTTTATATTGTATACATGATTTAAATGTCTAAAAACATTATCACATTATAGCAAGACAATTTTGACATCGTACAATTAAATGAGCAGACATAAAATGCCTTATCTCATTGGAAAGTGTGATTATTTTCAGACAGAATTAACTTAAAATAAAGCTTGCACAGGGCATGCTCCTTTGAATATTGACTATGAATCCATAACATTTATTTACTTAAACACAGTTGGGATATCTTAAAAATAGATAAATACCTACCGATCATAAATTGTGTTTTTTTTTACACCGACATTTATATACTAGTACGGCTATCGACGGTTAAACAGTCTGCCCATTTAATTTTACGGTGTAAAAATTGTCATGCTGCAGTTTCACGTCATTAGAGATTCGGACGCATGTAAAATGGTTTGTATTTGAAACTTTTATTTAATATCCAAAGTCGCTCATCGAAAGTCTGAAAAACGACTCTATCAAACATTTGCCAATAAATCAGATTGCCTCCTTCAGAAATATTTAATTGTTTAATTATGCACCACATGCTAACCAAATAAGTCATTATTATATCGCTTATTGAATGACATAGACCTTTCTTAGGCAGTTGGGTCAATCTTAAATAAGTTGCAGACGTAAGCCTCTGAAGTTCTCCGTCGCTCAGGCATAAAAATACTGAAAACCTGTATTTCATTTTTTCAGTTTTCATTATTGATATGCATGTATATAAATTATGTAAAATATCTTTTAAAATGAATATTATTTATTTTAGTGGGAAAAAACGTCACAACATTCAAACCCGAAGATCGAATTTATTCATAAATGTTACAATATTTGTTTTACACGAGCAATACTGGACAATTAGATCAAAAACCAACACAAATTTAAATATCAATACATGTTTCGCTTTATTAGCTTCGTCAGTTGACATTGTACATAAAGGAAATGACGTAAACGTACAAAACAGACGTCTACGTTAACAGGCGCCACATTTGGCGCGTAAAAGAAACGTTATAATATTACAATAAGATAAAACGTCTATTACAATACAATACAATAAAACGTGTGCATATGTTTGTATCAACGTAAATTTACATAGCATAATAAATTATATAATTTTCGAAAAGAATTACAAACAATAACTGGATCAAAAAATACATATACTTTCATAGAGAAACTAGGCTAGTAAATAATTACAACAAGTATGAAAATAACAGTTACTTATGTGAAAGTTTAGAATTTCGAAAAAAAAACGTGCTTTAATCATATGTTGAAATTGTAAAAAGGGAGATAATACTTTAGAAACATCGCTATCAATCAGTATATCTTATAAAGCTTATCAAATAAAATGAAAATGATCCATCTATTATCTATTTAAGTTATGGTATTATGCTCAAATTTAATTATGTTATATGAAAAAATCAAAAATCATATGAAAACATTATGAATAATGTAGTATATAACTGTAACAATCAAAAACATGCGTCAATAAAGGATTTGCATGAAATTTAAAAGTGCGCATGTCATAGGCATTCATCAGAGAGACTATACATAATATGACGCGTGAATTAGCGTCAACATAATAGATTGAATGTTTAAGTTCTTTTTAAATATAAAATTTTTGATATTTTTATTTTCCGATATATGGCCACCTGCCAATACACATTATACAGAATGTACATTCAAATAATACATAATGTGAATGACTAGACACGTTTTGTGGCTACTTAATTCAATAAAAAATTCATGTTAACAGTATATTATTTCATGTTTAAGTTACCAATAAACACATATACCAATTCAATATTTCGTTTTTCATGCACATCGCTAAATTTCCTATTTATAACAGAGATATTATTGCTTGGCATTAAGACATCAAATTTATGTAATGATGGTGCTACACAAAACTTTTCATTTAAATACCTTAAACGTAAACTATTATAAAGTAGATAAATAAGGAGGAAATGGTACCCCGCTTCTACCATGTTTGATAATATATACTAAAGTAGATAAATAAGGAGGAAATGGTACTCCGCTTCCACCTTGTTTGACAAAATATACAAGGTCTCTCTTCTTCTGATAATTTCAGATGCCGCTCATTTTCATTCATAAGTGCATGTAAATCATACAATCCATTTTAGGGTTAACACTTTCTCAAAAGCCATTTTAAACTTTATATAAATAAACTTTACTACATATCCTGGACATTAATAAAAATATTACAAAACTTTACCATCTTGTTTGAAAAATATTGACAATTGAAGTATAACTATTGTATCAGTTTTATACAACAACAACAACAACAAATCTTAAGAAAAGTGTTGCTATTTTCATATATTCAAGGGGCAGGACGTAAAGTGGTAGCACACTTGGTTCAAGCGAGTTCGCTCGCTTGAACCAAGTGTGCTACCAATTCACGTCCTGCCCCTTGTATATTTGTTAGTTGAAAAGTACTCATGATGATCCATAATGTTTTAATTACTACAAATAAAGCCAATGAAAAAAATTCTTCTTGCATTATTGAGACAGGCACTTTTCATTTTACATCAAATAAGAAGACGGTGGGGTAGAAAAACCTATAAAATTTTGTCATATAAAATCGGGGCATCAAAATATTATTTAATAATGATTCTTTTGATATATATCTAAACATTTGTGAAAAATATAAAGATACTTTACCATGCAAATTTCAAACTATCATCATTTTAAGTTGTTATTCTATCCAATTTCACACAATTTACTGTAAAAAGTTAAAGGTTCATCAAATTTGAATTTATTCTTAATTTGAGATTCTAAATAAAGATAAGAAAAGAATATCTGGCCAAGGTAAAAACTTTTTTTAATAAGAAGAAAAAAGACAAAACTTGAAAACAAATTGCCTCTTCTAGGGTTTGAACCCAGTGTCCTCAATTAAAATGAATACCTTTTAGAATGGACATTTTGCAATAGACATCTGATACCTTTAGTACAAAACAAGTAAAAAAAAAGATCTTTGGAATAATGAGTGGATCAGGTGCGTGCCAGAGCAAGCATTGCTTTATCGGAAACTATCCGAATTTTAAGAGGCTCTGATAAATGAACGGACACACAATTAACAGAAGTAATCATGTGGGGTCCGTAAGACAGGGATAGGTAAAATTAAATTTTACATATTATATATTGATACAGTATAGCATATACTTTTTGTCATGATTGCTGTACTTTTTCGATCATTACATATTTTTAAAGCGGTCTTCAGATTTTCTAATTAAAAGTTAAAATATTACTTTTGGTTTAATCGTTTTATATAATTATTAAACCAAAAGATTAAAATGGAAAATGACATTAATGACGTTAAAATACATCTGGACCACTCTATCTATTCTAATTAGTGTATCGGCCTTTTGTTAGAAACAAACGGCACTCTATTAGGAGGGCACTCGACTAAACTTGCTTCAACTTCTAACTATCGTCGCGCCTTTTTTACAAAAATATGGATGCTCGTCTTCACATGGCAAGTCATACCATTCATCGTAAGGGCTCCCAACACCAAACCCAACACAATTCTGATCAATACCTCCATTTGGTTGTCCGTCTGCAAAGTTTCTGAAAAATATATTGAAAAGTTTTTATGAAAAAAAATTCGTATAAATACTTATAATAGAACTAAATTAAACAGAATATCAACACCTAAAGTAAATAAATATTCCAGTATAAATAAAATATCCCGCTCACTTTAGTGTAAATCTAAGTGTATTTAAAGGACATCATGAGAAACTAATTTAACGTAGCTTCACATTACAGTTTGTGACTTAGGACTCACCGAACACCGAAATCTCAGCCTATTTATTTTAGATCTGCAACCACAAGCAACACGCACCCCAAAATATGTCTGATCACATTAGAAAATGAATGTAGGTAAATGCAACAAACACCAACACTTTTAATGAGTTCGTGAGGCAACCAATGAAATACGTAGCTGCAATTGACACACAGTCAACTGGATAATGGTTAATACCTGTTAATGATTCTGCCGTGGGTATCCGGCGATGGATTAAAAAACTCTGACCATCTTGGAGACGGATTAAGTACTGGCCAGGAAGAAGATAACTTGCGTCTATGTAAACGGGGAGTCGGTCGTTTAGTTTCAAATTGACCAGGGTCAAATTTAAAGGTTTTGAAATAGAAGTGGGTATTTGAGCTTCTTAAAATTTAAAGATACAGTACTTCAAGTTTTTGTGGCTAGAATTGTGTTTTAGTAATTTATTAAAATTGATTCCAGTAGTGTTGACCATTTTCAGGGAGTACCAGTCAAATGCAAATGAATGAGTTACGAGCTAGGTTGGAAATAAGCTTTTCAATTTTAAGGGTATGCATAAGACTTAAAATTGTGAAAGGATGTGCATAACTCCTTCTTTGGACTTTATTTTCAGAGAGTAAAGTGCTTAAGAAGGCACAGACAATGCAGTATGTGAAATTCTCATTTTTGAAGTTGTTATATTTTCCTTTTCTTCCTTTTCTTCAAAAAGGGTATACAACGTCGTTTGCTGTTTTTGTCATTAATTTTCGCGACAAAAATATTTTAAATAAAAAAACCGGGACTATATGTGCTCGAAAACTAAAAATATATATATGTCTGGTTTTGATTTTGAAGTGGTCAGTTGTTCGCTGACAAGCTTTGGAAACTGTGGATTTCTCCCCCTCCTCCGTTTATGTTAGTAAAATATGTTTAAAAGAAATCAAACATTTCGAGCAAAATACATAGATTTAAACAAAAGTACATTGTGCAAAGGTGACAAGAGTTTTTTTTTAATAGTACAGCACAAAAGCACAGTGTTTATGAGTTGATGCAAGAAAATAAACAAACAGTTGAAAATTTGATACACATTCAGACTGAAATATAGAATAAAACACGGATTTCCACAAACAAGGCAAATGTGTATATAAGCTGCTTGTATTAGTGTATGTTTTGTCGTTTTAAAGCAAAATACACCTCATCTTGTGGTTTATAGCTGGTGACCTGATCAAACATGTTTATCAAGTCATTGAAATGTACCTATATGCCACATTGTCGGTCTCAATGTAAGTATACTTATATTGTAGAACTACACAATATAACTCTATGTATATTAAATAATATTAATTATTAACACATTTGTTTTGTTTTTTGTTTGTTTGGCTTTTTATGAAGATTTCACATTTCGATGAATATATTTCTATGTTTCCAACTAAGTTTTAATTAAGAGAATAAGAACTCTATGCAAATAAATTTGTATTTTTGATCTTTGCTTATAATATATATTTTATGTAATTGTATAAATTATTTAAATTAATACGTAATGGATGTCTTTCATTATATAAAGAGGATGATTTAATAATTAAAACAATTAAGAGAAATAAATGATATATCCATCTCCTATATTTGTTGTTGCAGTTTGTCGTTGAAACATAAAATTAATAAACAACTTAACTTAACATTTTCACCATACAACATATATTGAAAATAAAGCAGAACATTTCCGAGGATCCGGGTTCGAGATTCTGTGGTGTTTCCATTTTTTTCACCTTGTCGCGTGTTAATCAAAAATGAGGCGATAAGTTGCATTATCGCTTGATTATTGACCCTTTCATTTAAGACCGGTTTAAAATGTCTCATTTGGATGACGTCATTGCCGACAGTGGACATTGCCGATAGGATTAAATACATTAATAAAAGGATATAAGACCTGAATCCTTACTCGTGTAAGATAGGTAGATTGAAATCGTCAACATTTGTGAAATTGAATAAAATGGCAGGCAGTTAAATCGTACTAACTTGCTTTTGCACAGTAACCAAGAGCTCTTCGAGTTTCAAAAATGTAAGGTTTTTGTAGTTTCGAAAAACGGCTGTTAATAAATAATTGCAAGATACTGGTTGAATGAATATCATTTTGACTTAAGCATTTCTGAATCAACGAAAAGCAGTAATATAAATCTATGTAATTTCAAAACAAATGTTAAAGCATAAAAAATAATTCTTTTAAATGTACAAATGCATAATCAATTAAGTCCCTAGAATGATCCATCACCAAATTCAGATTATAAATATTTTGACAACTAACAAATGTGACATAATCTGATGTAATGTTTTAACTCTTAAATATGCACACTGGTGATTTATGATATCACAGTCGCCAGTATAAACAACATATTTACCCTGTTAATTAATATGGTACGGCACAATGGCGCTTAAATATAAAAAAAATATTTCTTTATATAATAAGTTACTGTGAAATGTTCTCCTAAAAGTATAAGAATAGATTTGTAATATAAAAATTATTTTATATTCGTTTGTTACGAATCTTACGTTAAAAAAGTCATTGCCTGATGGTTTTTGTTCTTTCAGGCATGTTTATAAAATTATATCCTTCAGTTTTTATAAGACATAATCAAAAAGAATCAATAAGTCTTGGCAGAATGCATTCTGCTACTGTTCAACAATCATTCAAAAACATTGACAATCTTATTTTCATGTTTGTCACACACAATAAAAAGAAAACAAAAACAAAAAACGCCGGAATGTTCTAAATGACAAGAAATCACACAGAAATGTAGAAAATGACCATTTAAATTTACATTAAGTACTTTCAGTGTGTATGGGTGTTCATAAAATATCAAAAATTTATTTAGTTACTACCCTTTTGCCCTGGCATTAGAAAAAATTTAATTTGAAATTCTGCAAGTTTACACCGTAGCAAGAATTAATCTTAATCTTTATTTATGTATATTTCTTATGGTCTTGATATGATATTTATGTATGCATAAGTCAATTTCTTCATGTTATAATCATAATTGAACGATCAGTTTTTACGCATTTAACTTCCAATAAGCTAACATCTTACGCGGTCTATAGAATAATCCCCAATTTACGTCACATCCGATAAGGGAAGTATTTTCTTCCTCGACGTTTATCGCTTAAATGAAAGAGTCTATATTTTTCAATAATGCAGATGGAAAAAAAGAACAGACTGTCTTTACGATACTCCTGTCGGTGAAAGTAGATTTTTAATCTGATCCCAGTAGATTTTTAATCTGATCCTGTAAGTATAATATTTATCTGAAAACAACTATAATACAAATCATATAGTTACTGTAGATGTACATGTAAGTTGCACAATATAATGTTATATCAAACTTACAGGCTCTTTGCCTGTTGTCCCGTGTTGCTGGGTCGTTCGTTGAACGCCACCCTTGCTTTGTGATCTTGATCTTTCATATCTTAAGCGAAAAGTCATCATACATTTTAATTGATTTTATAGAAACAAAATAACATGTTTTATAACATGGAAAGAAAACTGTTGTTTAAACTAAGGAAAGGATAATTAAATCAAAATAAGTATTTTTTTCATGTCATGTAACATTGTATAACAAAAACCTTCCTTTTAGATTGCTGTATTCATTTGTAAATTACTATTGGCCAATCTACTATTCAATGGTTCAAAATCCAATATTTTTAACAGGTAAAAGCTATGTGATCATTTACGGTTCCCCTAAAAAAGTCCATTTAAATAATCCTTTACAATTTACACAATTCAAATAAGGATACATAGATAGTGGTATATAGCATTACGATTTGTCTGAAACATTTGTTAAACACGTGTATTTCATAAATAACGTTAATTATATGCCATAACAGCTGAAATTATACACAGACACATTCAGACCATTGTTTAAAAATGAATCAGCTGTCGTATAATTGTTTTAACATATTGAAAATATAATGCAAAATGAAATTTCGATTTAAGTACATCAATATGATTTATTTATGTACGGGAAAACTAGCCTTTGTTGATGGCACAACATTCCACACAAAGTGTGACTTTGAAATCATTTTTTTTGTAAAACGGCAAACGGAAATGGTAAATACGACTTAATTTTCTTTCATAAATTTGTCCAAGTAAAAATGAGAAATGTGGTTTCAGTTAATTATATTTTAATGATTTCTTTTTGTATCCCACTTTAGGGGATATTAAGATTTACTCTTGTCCGTACGTAGGTGCGTGTTTGTGCGTGCCTGCGTTCTATGTTGAGTCATATGTAGCTCTTAACGTTTTTGCGGTAGAGTAAAAAAACTGTACAGTTATGTTGATCACCATGTAAAGTAGTGCAACTAGGATTTTGCTTGAGAATTAATTAATTTTTGTAAGAGTTATTACTTCTGACTTAGTAAAATTTGTAATTTTAAACTTTTGTTTCCTTTAGTTTAAACATATTTATTCCCGAAAGTATATATAATGTACATACAAATATATAACAAACAAAACATTTTTACACAATGGAAAAGGATGAGAATGAAAGACAAGTCTTATAGAATTCTTCTCCTTCTCCTTAAGAAAAACTTAACCTAGAATCATGAAACTTTACAGCAACGTTGGTCAGCAGGTGAAGTTGTGCACCTAGGGGATTGCTTTTGTATTTAGACAGTATTTGTAGAGCAAATGCCTTTAGTAAAACGTCCCAAAATATTATGTCATGTGTACAATTAAAAGTGCGTGCGCTAGAGTCAAAAATTTTTTATTGTAATGTTGATACGCATGTGACGTTGTGCACCTAGTGTAATACGCGAAAAATAATTTAGTTTAGTAAGAGTTATCGTCCTTGACTTAGTAAAAATATGCAGTTTCAACTTTTGTCGCGCATAACACAAAATGTGTTTGAGCGGAAGTCTTGAAACTTAATCACTATGTGGTGTTATGTTCCTGGGGGCTTGCCTGTAAATTTATTCAGTGCTGGTAAAGACTTTGCCTTTCACTAAGAAAACATATACAATTTCAAGTTTTGTCATGCCTAACTAAAAAATGACTTGATCTAGAGTCATGACTTCATTAGAAGTTGGCCAACACATTGCTTTTTTCTTTTCTACACGCTTAAGGATAAAAAATTGAGGTTTTGAATTCTTACAGATCAATATTGAAAATATCAATATGTAAACGTACCAGGTGTGTCATATCTCCTTAAGGGGAGTTATGAATATTTTTCTTTATCGATCTGACTCGGTTTGATTGAGCCTGTTTACGGATGTCTACATCCCTAGCATTTGCTAATTTAAGCAGAACTCAACATATAACAAAAACATGTATTTTTTTCATCTTGAAACATCTACAGACATGTTTATGCGGCAGTATTCGTGGAACCTTCAAAAAGACTACCAAGTACACATAAAAATGGAGCATGAATTTATACTCCTCTTATAATGCAAGCCCAACGTGAGAAGAAGATTCGTTTGTTTCAAATGTATGATCTCTGTCACATTTTATACATTTGGTTGTATGAATATTTAATGTCTATGTCGATTATTGATGTATCTTTGTTATACAATTGAACAAAAATGTTTTACTGTTCTCTATGTACGTCAAATATGTAAATGCTAGCGATGTGTTTACAACAATAATATAAAACAATTTGCATGGACGAAGGATTAAACTAATTATGATTGTTCATATTTTAAAAGCAATTATGAATCGCTATACATTATTTGATGCTTTAACATAACATACAAATATTGATAAACAAAACATTGATAAACAAAACATAACTTTTAAAGATATTCGAATAACAGACTCGTTGCCTAGTTTAGACTATTATGCAAACATACATGTATTGTGCCGGTTGTCCGGTTCTTTCAGAAATCCACTTAGTTTCTTGCTTCTCATCGGAATAACCAATCCAAAAGTCTTGCTGGATTTGATATTTATCAACGATAAAAGCGCTAGCTTCACGGCTTTCAAAGTCAGCTAACGTTGCTCCTAGGAGATGGCAGCGGGCGCTTGCAGCAAAGAATGACTTTTTTTCCTTCACGAGCAAGTAACAGTGAGATGAGAATTGTGTCCAGTCTGGCAGACATGATAATGTAGCTGACGTTGTAGAATTAACGTTACTACTAGCGACTAATATTTCTTTCAGATTTTCAATCTCTTGATTCTGTGCATTTATGGTCATTTCGGTTCTCTGAATTTTGAGATATATAAGATGATCTATTAATTTTATATTCCTGGTTATTGATTCATTCATTTTGCGAAGCTCTGTTTGAACAGTTTTATTAATATTAGCCAAAATAATCTCTAAATCAGATGCCTTGTCTTCACAACTACCTAGCAGATTCAGTTTTGCATCTATCCTGATATTTTGTTCATTCATCAGATGTGTAAGCGTTTCTACTTGATCTCGTAGCCACTTCTTCTCCCTTTCAATCCCCAATGAAGCAAGCATTCGGCTGGCCTTGCAGATATCATCAGTTTCTTCAGAAACTGTTTTCATCTCTTTTCCTGTCTGTTTCCCCATTTTAAGAGCCACTTCATCCTTAAGATTAATCACAGAAGCACTAAGTTCCTCGAAGTTTTGTTGTAGTGACACACACGTTTTTTTAAGTTCCCTATCAGCATTTATTTGTATTTCAACAACATCCATTCGTTTTTCCATGATATCAAATCTATCTTTTAAGCGTTTTGCCTCCATAATTGGAACACATAGTAATAAGAAACATAGATATCTCACTATTTTTTCCATTATATCAAGTTTTATTTGTCTTCCAAACGAGAATCTTAAAAATGTCTCAGAAAAACATCTTGACTGTTCTAAACAACCAAATACTACTTGAGGCGGAAAACAACTTCAGCTGGCAATTCTGTTTTAAATTCCTAAATTATTTATTTATCTTCTTTTTTATAAATTTCAATGTTATTTTCAACTCACAACTATCAAAACATTAGCGTAAAATGCCTGAAGTATCATCTCATTTGCTTTCTTATCAGTTCAACTTGAACGAATGCTTCAAGATTACATAACAAAAACTGAAAAGTTCATAGTGTATTTATTCTAATATCAAACACCTTAAACCGTGCTAAACACCAACTTGGCGAATTATTGTTAGAGAGAACATTTCTTAATGCATCTACAAATTTAATATAATGTTGTTAAATAAAAAGCAAAACAAGCAGTAATGTTGCATTGACAGTCAATCTTATACTTCATCGTCCTTTTTATAGAAAGGTAGGAATTAGAAGCTTATATTAGGAGAGAAACGGTACCAGTTCTATCTAAATCAAACAACAATATCGAGTTCTTCAATCTCCACTTAAACCTATGAAATACGGTACGTACCACAGCAAATTTTTAGTTTTGGCAATATGACGTATAAATGCGACAGACGAACATGCAAATGTGAACTCGGACATGTAAAACTATTAATGTCTCGCTCTATCTGAACGCAAAATTTCATACAACACATGATAATGACAGTCGGCACACATTTGTATTGTAACATTGATTTCAAAAATACAATAAAAAAACAATATAACGCTGAAATATCGAATGACATAGCATATGGTCGTTTGGTTTAATACAATGTTGTCTTTCAAACTTTGAGTCGCGTAACATGTTGCATTTACATACATGAAGTGAAATGTGGAATTTATCGGATTCCGTAGTTCTTTGCAAAAACACTTGCCAGATGTAATGTAAAACAGATAATATACAAGAACATTTTATCTAATCATGGCCTTCAAAAGAATGTAAACATACACGTTTATCGTATGTCTCTGATCCTATGATTAGGTGTTTTTATCTAACGCAATATAAATATATTAAATAGATGCCTGTTTACTTTTAAAAAGCACTTGTGAATTTAATAAAAAAACACGTGATAAAAAAAGCTTCTGGTTTTCTAAAAATAAAGAGTAGAGGAATATATAATAATTAAATATGTATATTTGTATGAGATTCTCACTAAACATACTGTAGGCAGATAGTTATAACTGAGCATTATTCCTTCAGATATGTTTTTTTATCTGGTATTAGCTATACTCTATTAGTGACAAAAACACAAGACACAACATGCAAATATTGGCAACGCATTTATTCTCGTTTATTATCATTCAAAGGTTAAGACAATTAGGATTTGACTCTACATACAGGAACTTTTGGCCACGCACTTCTTTGAGAATTTGCCGTTAATTTTTTATATCACTTTGCATAGCTATTATGATCCTTCTAGATTACTGATTTTTATTAGGTCATTCTCGAAGATTGAACAATGCACAAGTTGATGCTTGGGGCGATAGAGTTGTACATGTTTAAACATAATTGATTCAATTGGGTTTTCAATTTTACACTTATGTTCTTTTTTTTTCAGTAAATATTAAGTCATGTGTGTTTTTTATATTCCTTTACGTGAGCGATTCTGAGCTGTAACTATTTTGGTACTTAGTTTATATTTTGAAATTATTGTTGCAACGGAAAGTTCCTCAAAAAGTTGCATTTTGTAAATCATTATGCCAGTTTGATATTAGCACGGAAACATAGATTTGCCTTAATCGGTCTATTGCATGTTAACAATTATATTATTGCGTGTGTATGGCGTGTAAAAGTTAGACTTATGGAAAGAAAGTTTTACAAGTTAAGGTATTAACATCCTTATGCATTACCTCTGCTTTGAAGAGTATTCAAAAAGGGCTAGAACTACTGTTCACCTCATTGAAACTGAGGGCCGTGGAAATTTTTTTTAACATAATTTATGTATCTCTAATGTCACCTTTGGGATGAAAAAAGTGTTTAATTTTGATTATTTAATTTATATATGTATTTGTTGGCTAAATAGTGCTAAATTTAGTAATAAATATGGTACCTGATATTTTCAAAATGTAATTAAATCAAAACCAGACGTTAAAAGTATTTAATATTTGACAAGATCAACAAATATACTTCTTTAAAAATTTAGGTAAACTTTGAAAACCGACACTAATTTGGGTAAATTTACAGAATTTTTTAAACTAGGCTCCCTAAGTAGGAAAATGACCAAACACGTTTTAAAAATGGATGGGGTAGGTTAACATTTTCACACAGCTCATAAATTTTGAGTAGGAACCATAATTTTGCTTACGTGAATTATTCGCTGAATGGTACTTTTTGTTTCTTACCAAAATAATTGGAAAACGGTTTTCATTAGAATCTTATTGCAGATTATTTAAAGGTTCATCATTTCTGAAAAAGGCCATCATAACACCCTAGCTTTAGTTCAGAAAAGTGATCATAACTTGATTTCCGTACGGTAAAAATTGTTTAAATTTTGCATACAGGTGTACTTTAAGGTATATATCTAACCTATGATGTCAATTTTCCAGTTCCTTATTGTGCCCGTTAGGGTAGTCATACCTTAAAGTCCTGACTCAAAATGTTTTATGATTGTTTTCTTACATCGTGTCCGCTAATCTGTATAAATGATGCTTTAACTTGAATCATGTAAGAAATCACTAATGTTTATGGGGGATAATTCGTTATGGCATACTACTCTTTCTTTGTGCAGTCTTAAAGTACGAAATGCTCATGCTTATAATCATTATTCCATAGAAGTGCATTATTTAAGTAACATGTTTTGTTTTTTAAACATAAAATAATAAACATGTTTAAATAAAAGCATGTTGAAATTGTGTGTGCATACTAAAATAAACAATGAATATATTACAATAATGACATTTATTAAAGTGAATTTTACAATTGCAAGAAAACCATCTTTTCAAATTACGAAACGTTCTAAACTCAAACGCATTGTAATATCACGAAAACAAATTATGCCCATACGTATATGAACAGAAAATACACAAATCTTTAAGGCGCATCAGTTTTGAGTGGAGACTGTTCCAATGTTTTGCATTTCAGAAATAAAAAAAGTTTATCTTTATTATTCAAATTCCCCTCGAATATTTTTTTGCATCTAATTATTTTTATTATTCCAAAACATAATTCTTTGTCGTGAAGCTGAATCATACTTTGCTTCTCTGACATTTCGGAATTAAGTTCACTCAAGTAAGTTGGTAGTTTGTATGGAAGTTAAATACCACTTTGAAATTTGTTTACATATTGCTACTTGTATAGAAATGTGACAAATAACGTCACAGTATATGCTATTTTCTAGCAGTGATAAACATCTAACATATTGTAAATCATTCTAATATTAAAATATCACAAAACTCAATTTTTGTTCCTTTTAACGATTGAAAATTTTAGGTGTTTCTGAAGCCTTTATGTCCTTTAAAAATGTTATATAGCAGTTGTAAAACTATTCGCAATTTCTTCCCATTTTTGTAGATGGTTATCAATCAAGATTGCATTGCTTCTAAACATTCTTTAATAGATTATTGTAAATTCAGATAATTTTACATATAACACCAGAGAAAAATATCGTTTTATTCTCTTGTTGATGCAACATGTAACTGTAACATGAAAATTAAATCAGGAATGTTGTTAAGTTACGATAAGAATACTGATAGATCCATTACATCATGATTTCATTTAATTTGGTGTTACATGCGTACTTGTTGTAATGTTATATGCCTAGCATGTTTCTGGTAAGTATGATTGATTAACAGTAAGTGTATCTGTTGAATATATATTCTGTTAAGTTATTTAATCAAACTTTTGAAACAAAGTGGGAAAATGCCACTTGCTCCGATAGAATATAACAACAAAAATGTCAAATAACAGTTTTGAAATGAAAACGTTACAGTCTGGCTAAATTCAGTACACATCTTTATGATTGCAATTATGATAAAAGCAAACTATCTTAGCACTGCAACATATCATATTTGTATAATCTTCTTTTAAGCACAAAACAATAAATTGCGCTAACTTAATTAACAAGCATATTCAAGTTAAGCCCCGCCTATCTTAACACTGTAACATATCATTTTTATATAATCTGTTTTTGAACTCAATACAAAAAGTACGTTAACTTTTATTCAACAAGTATGTCACCCTGTTAAGGTCCGCCTTACAGTAGCCATATCTTTTAAAAAATTTTGTCGATAACAGTTCCAGCAATTTTAAAAGAGCCTTTCAGACAGATGCTGCTAATATGATACTCCTTATTTGCTACAAAAACAGATCAACAATACAAGGCGTTACGCAGTCATAGACAAAGCCTTGCTACATGTTATATACATTTATTTTGAATACACTCGTATTAACTCCGAAAGTGCATTGTTATTAGTTTCGTATATTTAAAAAATATGTCTGATTTTATTGTAATGATTGAGTGATTTATAGTCTAAGTGTTTCGAATATACGTAAAACCTATCATAAAAGATGTGTTTTATGCTATCTATTTACTTTATTTATATTGAAACCATTTTAACATTTACATTTGTAATGATTGCAATTTATTTCTTATCGAAGTGACGAATGCTTCTCATGTTAAAACTTTCTGATACAGAATACAAACAAACAACAGCAACAAAAATAAACTACGCGTTTCATAATACAATTCATAAAATTATGCTATTTATTTTGTTCATAATTGAAAGTCTGTTATACCATGATAGTATTCAGTATCTTACACACACTAAAATATGTATACGAATGTTGTATGTAAGTGTAAGATACATGGTTAGATATAATAAATATCCCTATAAAGCAAATGATAATGTTTTCTATTACTTATATTCATTATAATGTTTCGTTATTAATTTTAAGTATTCAAACTAATCACTTAGAACTCTATCAACATTATTTCAGAACTATTTTATACGAATACGCTTCAATTGCTTAAATCAATTTTAAAAATTGAAGATATTCCCATTATAGTCCAATCCTAATATTCTCAAAATAACATGTTTAAAATGATACAGTTTTTTTATAACATAATTAATTCAAATACAAATAAAAAACAATACAATGTTATAAAATCATGTTTTTGTTCGCTTTCTATAATAACAGGAAATACAGGAAAACCTCAAAGTGCTGGAGCAATAGCATTTAGACCAAATAAAAATAAACAAAATCAAAGTCTGTATTACTATGACCTTATTAGATAAACTCGATCGATATCTAAATTATATTTAAGTTAAATCAAGTTTAAGCTGATGTCGGTTATAAATTAATATGATTATTTTAAATAACAATACAATATGAACCTTATTTCCTTTAATTCCTATAATAAAAGATAAAACCAAAACATAATCTAACTCAAAATTAAAGTAGGTTGAATACTTTTCTTGAAATTTGAACTATCATGTTTTTGTAAATGAGAAGAAAGTTTATGTGAAATAGATACTTTTTTCTGAATATGTTTGATTGTTTCTCTACTTTGTTTGTCATATATAGTATTGTTTACTGTTAAATACGTACGCATGTCTCAGAATCTAGTGTAAAATGTGTGCTAAATAGTGTGAAAACGCTTCTATTGAAGTCATTGAAAAAATATATATTAAAACAACTATGATGGGTAAGATAAAAGATTCCTATGTAAACTCTTTTTTAGAGAATAGTTGATAGTAGAAAATTAAGAATTTGATTGATAAGGTTTTTGGTTATTTCAAAATAATGAAGATGTATTATGTATGTTTTGAAATAAAAGGAATCACACAGTCAATACTTAATGTTGTTGATTTATTTTATGCTTTTCAGTGGATTACTGATTTATCCGTGAAAATTATATTTGGTAATTTCACAGTGAAAATTATCAAAATATAATTTCACTTTTTTCAATGACGAAACTACTTTTTAAAGATTTTCCCCATGTGGTACCTCAATTTTATTTTTGCTGACAATTCTGACAATGTCAGGCTGTTTAAAGAAAAAGCAAAGCTGAAATTGATAAATACCTTAAACGTCAAAAGTAATAAAAAGAAGAAAACTTACTTCTATTCATTCAAATTCCAATCACCAAATTTCGTCTCTAAATTTTTTGTTTCAATTTTACAGTCTGAAAAATACATTCCTTCCACATGCAAACTGCTCTTGATGACATTTGGGCATATTAAAGTATCCTACGAGTAATAACTGCCGTATGTTTTATGAAATATTGAAAAGCAATGACAGCTACAGCTCGTAGAACAAGTAAACCACCCAGCGTTCCGAGCAAGTTCCAAGTCTTCCATTTTCATAGCTGCTGTTTTCATGTTTTCACATCTGTCAACACTTATTTTTTGTCTTTTTCAATCCTTAAATATGTTTTCTTTCCTTTAAAAAGGTGTATGACTAACAATTCCAAATGATATCCCTCAGAATCAAACACAATTATTTTCCTCCCGTGAAATACACAACTTTAAAAAATGGCTGCCGCTTACATTTAACAAAGCCAGGTCTAATATAAATTCGCAGTAAGTAACAGAAATATGGATGGATGGTTGGAATTTTCTCCTACACGAATTGTTTGTTTTTATTATTAAAACAAGCGATCATTCATATTTTTTAAACAAAATAAATAATATCACTGCCATTTAACGTTGATTGTCGGACTTATTTTTAAGCTCAAGACTTCTTGTTTTTAATGAGAAATTCGCACGAAATGGGGCTCTCAATGGGGAAACAGATTTTAATATTTATGTTAATATTATGAAAATTTCGTTTAAACTTGTTTTTTAGCATAAAATAAAAAGAAAATTTGTTTGTTTGTTGTGTAAGATGTAATTTTATTTCATCTCGTGAACTTTAAAAACAGTATTCTCACTCGTGGCTACGCCACTCGTGTGAATACTGTTTTTAAAGCCCACTCGATGAAATAAAATTTCATCTTACACACAAACAAACAAATATCCTCTATATCTTACCGGGAGTATATCTACCTGTGCGTATTATCATTCTCTTGGGTGAACAAAACTGTTTTTAGATATAGCAACATAATTATTTATATTCACTAAACTGTTAAAATAAAACATTATGAAAAATACTACAGAATGTGTTACATTATATCTCTAAATAGAAGTCATATTAATCATTTAAAATAGTATAACCACCCCTGTGTGTGTTAAATAGCTCGATTTATTAATGGTACGCGCTATTACCACTAACCCGAGATGTTTCAGCATGTCAAACTTGTAACCTTTGTCAATATAACTATACCTTCTGTGAGATGCGTAAAGGAAATCTAAACAAAAAGTAGTTTCCTTTAAATTCGAGAACTCAAAATATGAGCATAATGTGAGTGTTTAGCAAGGGTGTTTTAGTTGAACAATATAAATAACTTTAAGAAATGCGTTCTTTAATTTATTCAATTTTTATCATAATAATTAATAATAAATATTTGTATGATTTTCACGGAGAGCCTTTTTATTGGACAGCCAATGCAAGAACAACAAAAACAAAAATCAAATTTAAAGTAATCAAGCAGTATTAAATTCTATTATGATTTAGCAAATGATGTCAACGATTACATTCTCCGTTTTAGATTAAGTTATTAAGTCACGTAACAACAATTTACACAATCAATTGTGACTAAATGTGCTTCCATTAACATGCAAACACGCTGTTGATCTCCCCGATAAGGAATAAAGATGTTAATTTTTAAAGCACATTGTAAAAGTGCTATGTACCGGTTGGTAATCAGATTCAAATTGAGTGTTCTAACCCTTTACCTGCTGATTTCGTGTAGTTGATTTGTCTTTCTTGATATATGTTAGGGGACACTGTGTCCGGTGACAGCCTTGCAAATAAGATGAGCAGGCCAAAATTTCAACATAGCGTTTGTGCTTTAGCCAAGGTTATAATTTATTTGTACTAATAGGACAAGGAAACAAGAGGACTTCAAGAATCTAGAATATCAAAATTCAAACGGCATGTATATTGAGTGTTCATGTATGAATTTTGCAATTCAGCGTCAATATAATGGATCAAAATCGTAGAAGGCGGCTTTATAACCTTTGATCTCCTTTCAAAATTTCCATTTTATTTAGTTCAGCCCATTATTTTCTCGTTTAGGGCACACGCATTCTTTTACTTGGGGATCTTACTCCGCTTTTAATGGAATGACACGGGAGTGTCACATTGAGGGTTCCATGATAACCGCCGTATAAACACATCTGCAGATGTTTCTAAATTCAAAATGCTACCATTACCATTATTAAATGTTGAATTCGGCTTAAGCCGATGCTAGGAGGCGTGTACGGTAACTTCTACTTTCCATTACTGTCCATGAATAGGTTCAATCAAACCGAGCCTGCAACATTTTCAATTTTGTCTTGTCGGGCGTTCTTTAGGGATTCTGTATTTCTCTCTATTTTACATCTATAACGTTGACGAGGGGTTTGGTATTTTGCTGATAGGCATGTCTCAGAGGCAATGTAGCACAATTACACAATGATTGTCGTTCTTGGTAAATAAAAAAATTAATAAAATAAAACCTTAAGTCAATAAAAAAAATGTTTGACAAGCATTTGATTTGTACGTCTTTGTAATGAGGATAATTGTTTTTTATATTACTTTACGTTAGACACGCACGTTATACATGAATTCTTTTTGATTATTGACAGAACAGATGAAAAAATTAAATGGAAGTTAAAACCAGAGTGTCTAGAATTAAGTGCAGTGTATTTTTTATATCAAATTGTTGCGATAAAGGAGAATTAGTTGAAATCAAATTAATGATTCAGCTTTTTCCATGAAATTAGGCTTTGCTCATTTGTCATTTAATTTGACACCAGCATTTCAGTACAATTAGTTTAAATTTACGACGACCTAGTTGCCTCCGACCAAATTATAAATCCCACTCCATGCATAACGTTACTATGCTTTTCTAACTATACTTGTACATGTTGAGTGATCCTAAATAAAACATGATCATTGGGTAAAATTGTCAAGTACAAATTTATCAATTACAGTCATTTTAAATAGTTACGCTATCCAATTTTACATAATTCACAGCAACAATTATGTACAGAACTTTTTCTTAATTTCAGATTTTATATAAAACAAATTAGAAAAAAATCAAAATCTGGCCAAACAAAAAGAAGAAAATATAGGACAAAATGAAGAAAAAGTTGCCTCTTCTGGTGTTTGGACCCACACTTTATCGAAACTCTGTGTTCTCACTAAACATGAATACTCGTCAAAAATGAAATTCTGCATTAGGCATCAAATACCTTAACTGCCAGATTGGAGGTATTTTTGTTACAGTTCAGATAATATTTCTGGGAAAAAGAGAAGTAGCGAATAATCTGAATTTTTTTTTTGCATTTAGTAGTCAAAACCTAAAAAAAATCTGATTTTTTTTTTTTGCATTTATTAGTCAAAACCTAAAAAGGGTCGTATATAAATCTCGACAAAAATATTCCCGTCATGTCATCATATCCAAGTGGAGTCCCTTTCAATGTGTAAATCAAACTGAATGTTGTTTGTTGTTTTTTTTCGAAAATGTATACACTTCATATACAGAAAGAACAAATTCCCGTTTAAAAAAAAGCGGAAATCTCCCGGACATATTGCTTGGGTTAGGGCTATGGTCCTCGTTTTGTGCAAACAAGACCCTCTCATCCACCATGTAGAAACACGACACCGAAACGGAATCAGACAAATGTTGTGTTAACAGTTTGCTCGAGAATATGGTGTTATTTTTTTAGGAATATTTATACACTTTATATACAAAAACAACAAATTGCCGGTACAAAAATACCATGCCACTTGTAATTCAGCCTGAAAGTGTGTCTGAGTTAGGGCTTTGGTCTTTTATTAAGTAAAGAAGACCCTCCGAACTATTTGCAAAACGAATCTTCAACAAATCAGACGAACGGTCTATTGACGGGTAGCCCAAGAAAATCGTTTTGTTTACGAATATCTGCGACTTTGTATACTGAAAGAATCGCCTGCCTAACAAAGAGACCATTTTACTCTGCGGTCCGTTGCTATCATTTTCCTGGCATTAGAGATTTGAGCAATTTTATATCGCCTAAACTGATATTATTGGCGACGCCGGTGAGCGGCGTCGTCTCTTATTTTGGCCTATGGAAGGAGCTGTTATAATTAGCAGTTAATGTCATGTTGTGTTAATTAGTTTTATTTTGATTCGTAAAAATCAAGTAAACAAATATGTTGTTATATTTGTATTTAATAACTTGATGTAAAAAGCATGTGCATTGTGATATTATTTTCACGAAATTGCAGGCTCAGTTTAACAGCTTGTCCCTTAGTTACTTAAACCCGGATTTCGAATATCGTTGTGGTCTACATTAATGCCGTATCCATTCATTCATTCATTTATATATTTTCAAAATTTTTCTACAAGAAGAAACTGCACCTGCAAATGAGTATTAGGATAGGTAATGAACTGTTGTAAACGAATATCCTATTGATTTTATCCATATTACGTTTATCTGTTGCACAGAATGATTGTTTTAACAAAGTGTACCAGTATCCGGATGTTGAAAGCTTTCCGATTTTCTGCAATTACTGCTGTCACATGGCCATCTATTTTTTATGAATACTTTACCATTAATTTGAATGGCTTAATAAAACTGAGCCTGCTACATTTCATAATTTTGCTGTTTAGGGGTGTTCTTTTGGGTTTCAGGTTTTCTATATTTTAAGTAGAAGTAACTCATGTTTACTAAATTATTTGTTTTTTCTCTCTATCTTAGGTATTACTTACTTATTTTTGTTGTATAAAAATTTACCAGTTGTAAGGTCATCAAAAAGAATGTTAATGTTAATGTTAGAATTTCATATTGATTTAATAGAAACTGGGAATTATTAATGTTATGTGCATTCACGATACATGTATCTTAGTATATTGATATGATTTGAGACTTATAATATTTTCTGAATTGAAAGAGTTACAGTTATGTTCATTATTAAAAAGGAAATGAAACTTTCATTTAAAGTTATAAATGAAAATACATGTATTGATTGAAAATGTCCTTAAACTTGGATCAAGCAATATAATTAATAAAGTCTAAAACAATTATATTCTGAATAGTTATCCTAATTTATTTTTCTAACATGTGCATAGCTTCTGTCTTATCTATTTGTAATGGAGGGACAACGGTCTCAACCTCCATGTCTCCTGAGTCAACCCGACAATAGACTTTTCATAGAGAAGATTGTTACTTGCCTTTGAATAAATTTGTGCACTAAATTTTATAGTGGATGCTTTGTGCCATATGAAAACCAACATAGTACAAAATGTAAACAGGCGCCAGATGAAAACATGAAAATACAATCTACCACAAAGTGGTTCGTTTGTTGCATTTTCATGTTTTCGCCCGGTGCCCTTGATGCAAATACAAATCAGCCTTCATAAAATTTCTTATCATAGAAAAAATGTTAGTTTTTTAACTGTCAGAAAATTAGATATTGAACATGTATTAGCAGAATAATGTTCACTTTCAAATTGACCTGTTATAAATAATGGCACAACCAATAACTGTCTAATCCCTTTTTAGTAAAAATAATTATACAATAATATATAAATTGTTATTTTAAATAAGACTATGAGTATGTAAGTTTTTTTTCTTATTTATTAAATTAAATTAAGAATTAACTATCTGTTAATTTAAAAAAATCTAAAAGTATCTATCACGGTTTAGAACTGTTCACTCTTTAGGGGAGAAAATGTGTAAGTGGCCAGATAGCTTAATCGCTACAACTGCGAGACATTATTCTGTGGGTCACAGGTTCGAGTTCTGGTCAAACGGAACGTTTTTCTCATCCTGTGACTGCATATAAGCATGAGTTTAATTCACTATGCTCGGTAAACATAAGAAATTCAATGACACAAATCAATATAGTGGGGAAATATGCTGTGGTTTAGAACTGTTTCATTATTAAAGAGAAAATGTGTAGCCGGCCGGATAGCTCAGTTGATCTTCTGAAAGTCATGGGTTCGAGTCATGGTCAGGCAGTTTCAGTCAGGGTTTAAAAGTGGTTTTTTAACTAACACATGTTTGATTCATTTAACAGATTGCATTAAATTTGAAATAGACAAAGGCAGTTGCATGATACTTTGAGATCTACAAAGGGCAATTGATACAGTTGATCACACTATACTGCACATGAAGAAGTTTTTTCTTCTTCTTCATGAAACTTCAAGCATCTGCCATATGTAATGACATTCTTATATGGTTTAAGTCTTATCTCAGCAGCTGGTGGATTTGGCTGGTACTCATTCTTCTACTGAGTACCTATGGTGCCCCCCTGATGTTCATTTTAGGTACTCTTTTATGTCTAATATATGTCAATGACATGTCTGCAACCCTAAGCAATAAGCTTTTATTATATGCACAGGCACGAGTATCAGACCTGGGAAGAAAAAGTATGACCAGACTGATAAAAAACCTGTGTTCAACTTATTAGTGTCAAAAACCAAAAAAAAAAAAAAAATGTAAATAATGACCCCCTTTAAAAATATACTTTAAGTTAATAGTATATTTTTAAAGGGGGTCATTAATTACATTTTTTTTTTGGTTTTTATGAAGTTGAACACATTTTTTTATCAATCTGGTCATATTTTGTTCTTCCCAGGTCCGATACTCGTGCCTGTGATTATATGCTGATGACTCAGGTATCCTTGTATCTTGTAAAATATACCTGAGAAAATTCTTTCTTGTAGCATGAGTCTTATAAGATTGCTTAATTGACTATAAATTGTCTTTGCATCTTGGCAAGACAGAGTCTATTCTTTTTGGTTTAATTTCAACTTAAACTGGGCCTAGCCTCCAGGACACATGTAATGGTACTGCTATAAAGTACACATATTTTGTTAAGTATTTAGGTGCAAACCTGGATCAAATTCTTTTGGCGTCGCCCTTTAATGCTTTGCATCAATGCTTTTCTTGTATACTCTATCATTACTTTTTAAGTACGTAGCGTTAACTCCACTATAATGGCTGATTGTGCATGACGTCAATTCTTGTCAGAACGTGCCCACACAACTTAATTACATTTCACAAAGTTGTAAAATATGATAAGCAAGATCAACATGAAAAGGCGGCGTGCAATGCACGCAACCCCCAAACGACCCTGCAACATGAACCAGCGGCAAGGGGGCCCGGAGGATCCCAATGAAAAATGGGCCTGGCGCAAGGCAGAGAACAGACAGGATAATCACATGATACTTAGAAAGAAATAATAGTAACCGACAAGAAAGTTAAAGAAAACAAATAATTGATTGATTGATAGGCATGCAAAATAAAAGTGCACTGTACAGTGATGGATCAAAATAATGTAAATCTCAGTTTCAAACCATGATGTTGTTTTCGACATTTTCAGGTAATGTTTTTGTAACAATCTTTAACGTAAACGAATCTTAGCTGTAACTATTTCAGTACTTTGTTCATATTTGAAATTGTTTTGCGGAGGAAAACGTAGATCAGACTGTTGTTTTATGTGAGTCATTATGGCAATTTGATTAACACTTAAAAAAATTCTCCTTAATCGCTCTATTGCGTGTTAATAAGTATTTTCTTGTATGCGTATTACGTGGAAAAGTAAGAATTATGGAAAGATAGTATAACAAGTTAAAGGTCTGACTGAAAAAAAATGTTACATCGATTCTACTAATTTGTAAAACTTTAGTTATAATTATATTGAATAGTGCAAGAAAAAAACTGATGTAAGTTTTAGATATTTCGTTATTGAATACAACTCTAATTATATACATAAATACACTTAAAGAATGAAATGCTCGTGTTTATTATAATTTTTTCTAGACACGTATTATTAAAGTAACATGTTTTGTTTTCCAAAACATGTTTAAGTTAATAGGAATTTTGTTAATGTATGTTGAAATTGTTTGTGCAAACCTTACCTAAAGGCATATTATGCCTCAGAATCAAATAAATTTTACTTCTTTAGGAAGGGAGAACATGAATTTTATAATTTATAAATGATGGTTTAAGCGAATGTTAGATGCTTGTACCTGAAGAAAGTAGCGATAAATGCGAAATAATTTGTCGTTAAAGTAGCAATATGTATAAACAAATCAGTAATTTATCTTCCAAACAAAATATTCATTCACTATACTGTGCTCCTCTTAGTTCACGGTACTTAACTCTTTAAAACAGTAAAGAACACAAACTATAAACTTACACTACAAAAACTGTCATAAACTGTATTATTTAGTCATTTTTCTGCTATATGACACAAGGAAAAAACAATATATTCAATCAAAATTAGTTTTAATTTGTCAGATGTAAACCATGTGTCGGCCATTTTGAAAACAGTATGTCATCATTTACCTCGCGGTAATGGTGTTTTATTTCAGTTTTTCATGTTTCAGTTAAAATTTTTTTAAGTTATTTTGCATAATTTTAAATATTAAAAATATTTTTACATTGTAACTCAAAATTTATTTTTTCAACAAACAAGAACATTTAGAAAATGATGATTGTTTCAGACGTATGCACAAATTTAATGGACTATTGTTGTTTTTTGCAGAAGTTTGTAAAATGTTGTTCAGTTTTACGTAAAAATCTATAGATTTAAAATATTTTACACAAAAACTTTGTTGTAAAGGTGTTTGAATAAAATATATCAATTCTGACCAATTATAACAATGATCACATGAAAATATGCCATTACCGTGAGATAAGTGATGACGCGGAATTAGTGATGTTGAGTATATAACTGTACTTATTGATACAGATGGAAAAGATGGTTGAGGCAATTGGCCTGTGAATAACGTTTTTGGATACTATAAAGGTACACCAAAATTAATAAAATGCTTTTGAGAAAAAATTTAAAGCATTTCTGAGGCATAATGGACCTTTAAATAAACAATGAATATAATACAAGTATCACTTTAATTAAAGTGAATTTTCAATTGAAAAAAGACCAACTTTTTAAAATTCCGAAGCGTTCTTACACTTACTCAAACGCATTGTACTTAACAAGTTATGCCTTTGAGCGTTTAAACAGAAAATACACATATCCTTAAGACACATGAAGATCAGTGGAGACTGTACAAGTCTGTTAGAGTTCATTACTTTATTTCAAAATTTTCCCGTATAAAATGTTTGCTTATATTTTTTTCTAATTGGGGAAAAAAAGAAAAAAAAGACAACAAATAAACAACAAAAACAAGAATTTGCCATAAATCTGAATCATACTTCACAGTATTCGCTTTAATCTTGCAGTGATAAGCATCTAACACACTATAAATCATTCTGATAATAATAATACCACATAACACATTTTTGTTCTTTTTTGATAAAAAGTCAACGTATTTCTAAAGCATTTATGTTCTTTTTTAAATGGTAGATTGGCAATTGTAAAACTATTCACAGTTTCTTTCTTTTTGCAGATGGCAATCAATCATGATTGCATTGCTTCAAATAATACAGTAATTGTAAATTCAGATAATGTTGCATTTAACAATAAAGAATATCGTCTTATTCTCTTGTTGATAAAACTGTAACATGAATATTAAATCCAACAGGAACATTGTTAATGATGGTAAGAATACTGATATATCTATTACATCACAATTTCATTTAAATTGGTGATACTAGTTTTAATGTTACATGGCTAGCATGTCTCTGATAAGTATGATTGATTAACAGTAAATGTATCTGGATTTATATTATGTTACGTTGTATACTAACACTGTTGAAACAAAGTGGAAAAGGCCTCTGGCTTCGGCAAAGACAAAAATGTGAAATAACAGGTTTGATAAGTCTGGCTAATTCAGTACAATTCCTTATGATTGCAATTATGACAAAATCAAACATTCACAAACAAACACTGTTACGGTTTGTATTTGTATAATCTTCCTTTGAACACTGTACAAAAGTACAAAAAGAGCGCTAACTTTATCTGCCTTACAGTAATCAAATCATTGAGTTTTTTGTCGGTAACAGCTCTAACAATTTTCAGAGGGATTTTTAAAAAAAAAGATTTTATTACTTTTCTCAGGAAAAAAAGATACAATTTTTACAAAATTTAACCCCAAATTAAATAAAGATGATAATATTTTTTTTTGCAAATCGAATAAACATAAATTTGTAAAAGAGAAGAAATCCAATGCCAATTGAACATTTTTTTCCGAATGTATTTGGTTATTGTCCTACTTTGCTGTCATAGATAAGACTCAATTATCAAATATTATTAATAAAAATGCAGTTTATTAAGCAATACAATTTTGAGATTTTTAAACTGTTAAATAAAAAGGTACGCATGTACTATGCTAATCTAGTTCATAGTGCGAAAAACACTTCTGTTGAAGCCATTGAAAAATAAAATATCAGAACAACTATGATTGGTAAGATAACAGCTATGTACAATCCCTTTAGAGAGTTGTTGATGGCAGAAAATCAATTGTTTGATTGAAAAGGTTTTTAGATATTTCATGATTATGAAGATGTATTCTATAACATGTTTTTAAAATGTTTTAAAATAAATGAAAGTTGTGTTTGTATGTAACCTGGAAATTACCTGTGCGGTTGTGCGATTAATAATACCCGTGTGTGAAAACAACTGCTTTCAGATATATATTCAATAAACTGTATAAATCAAGCATTATGAAAATGAAAAAGATAATTTGATACATTAAATTTCTTAAAAGAAGCATTAAAACTAGTAAAACCAACCACTGCTTATGTTCTACAGCTCGGTTTATTAATGACCCGTACCTACAGCTCACCTGAGATCGACGAGAATGTAATAATTTATTAATTAAAATTATACTTTCTGTTGTGCAAAGGGAATGTGAACGAAAAGTGTTTTTCTTTACATTCGAGATCTCACAATATGAACATTATATTGTGTGTATTAAGCAAGGGTGTTTTAGTTGAACAAGTATATATTTATAAGATTTTCACGATCAGTCTTTTTAATAAATAGCCTTCACTTCAACTCCCCCTAAAAACAACAAAATGCAACAATAACAACAAAACATTCAAATTTAGAATTAACAAGTAGTATTAAATTACATAAAGATTAAGAAAATAATTCAATATACGAATTACTTTTTTATTAAACAACTGGCAATATGAAAAA
Organism: Ruditapes philippinarum; assembly: GCF_026571515.1. Lineage (NCBI taxonomy): Eukaryota > Metazoa > Mollusca > Bivalvia > Venerida > Veneridae > Ruditapes > Ruditapes philippinarum. The sequence goes on along the minus strand of NW_026854198.1, from coordinate 41,949 downwards.
CATTCAAATTTAGAATTAACAAGCGGTATTAAAGATCCTGTAACACAATTTTTATTGGTTTTATATCATAAATATTATGCTCAAATTAAGATTTATCAATGTTATAAGTTCCAAAAAGCATTATTTATAAAAATATTACCGCATTTAGTATTTCATGTTAATAAAGGGAGGTAATAAGATATTTATTTTCTTTAAAGTCTAAGTCAATTTGTTTAATAAGAAATGAATGCATATATTTAAATGATAACATATAATGTGCACAAATATTTGCAGTACATATTTTACATATCCTTCGAAGTTTGAAAATTGTTTTATAAGCATATCTATGTACATATATATATAATTTCTATTAAGTATGGTAACAAACCCATTTACAACATACAGGAGCTTTAAATTCCATTATGTGTTAGCAAATGATGTCAACAATCCCATACACTGTTTTAGGTTATTCAACAATTCGCAAAATCAAGACAATGCTAAAATACATCAATCATGCTAAGGGTTGTGACTAAATGTTTTTACATAAAAATGCAAACATGCTGTTGATCTCCCTGATAAAGAATACAGATGTTAATTTTTAAAGCCCGATGTAAAAGAGCTATGTATCGGTTGGTGAAAAGATGCATATTGAGTGCTCTTACTCTTTATCTACTGCATTTATGTAATTGATTTGACTTGCTTTGAATTTTTACTTCTAAAATTTTGTTAGGGGCTACTTTTTTCTCCGAAGACAGCCTCGCAAATAGGATATGGTACATAAATTTAAATTTCAACATAGCGTTTGTGCTATAGCCATGCTAGGTAATTATTTATTTGTACACACATACGACAAATGAAGCAAGAGACTTTTGATAACCTCGACAGAACAGATAAAAAATTTAAATGAAAGTTCAAAAACAGAGTGCCTTGAATTAAGCGCAGCGCAATTTTTGTTTAAAATGGTTGCAATAAAGGAGAATTAGTTGAAATCAAATAAATGATTCAGCTATTTCCATGAAATTAGGTTTTTCTCTCCAATGATTTGACAACAACGTTGATTAGTTTAAATTTACGACGACCTAGTTGTCACAGACCGAATTATAAAATATTAAACCCAGCCCTACTTCATACAACACATTCCTATGTTTTTCTTTCCATACTTTTGATGCATGTAGAGTGATACATTCGAGTGACACTATCTAAAATCATCGGAAAAAAGTTTAATTGGCAGTCTCTGTATTTCATAAAATTTATTCTCTTATATAAATACATGCTCATTTGATTTGTAAAAAGGTATTTTCACCTTTATTTAATTTGGGGTTAAATTTCGTTTAAATTTATTTATCATTGGAATCAATGAAAATAAGGATTAAAATACTTTTATAATTTAATTACAATATGGTGCTTATTTCCATTTTAAGAGAATAAATCTTATGAAATACATAGAATGCCAATAAAACTTTTTTCCGAATGTATTTGGTTATTGTCCTATTTTGTTTGTCATAGATAGTACTCAATAATCAAATATCATTTATGAAAATATTCAGGTTATTAAGCAATACGAATTTGAAAAAATAATTACGTTCGCATGTATAAAATCTAGTTCATAGTACGAAAAGGCTTTTATTAAAGCTATTGAAAAATAATATATCAAAACAACAATGATTGGTTAGATAACAGATTCCTATGTAAAATCCCTAAAGAGAGTTGTTGATGGAAGAAAATTTATAGGTTAATTGAAAAGGTTTTTAGATATTTCATGATTATGAAGATTTATTCTTAAATCTTTTTTATAATGTTTGAAAATAAATGATATCACACAAATATTTACAGTGTTTATATTTTACACATGGAGTATACTTGTGCGGTTAATAATTCCCATGGGTGAACAAAACTGCTTTCAGATTAAGCTATACATTCACTAAACTGTTATAAATACATTATGAAAAACAACGGATAAGATGTTACATTAGACGCGCGACGCGAGAAAACCGCTCTTAATGACACGACAATAAATGTACACTACATCGATTTTAAATGACGTCACTCTTGTTGCGTACATTACACATGTAAATACAGAAATACTTTTATCGTGTGCTATTAAGTTTTTTAAGTGTATTGACTTTGGAATTCAGAAGAAACATTAAAAGATAGAGGATGAATTAGAAGTAAATGTCTATAATGTATAATTGATGAAAACCAACAACAATAACATATTACTGTATGCATGTTAATTGTTTATAAATTATGATTAGAGCATAGGATTGATAATCTTTTATTGTTGGTAGTACACCGACGTTTACAGTATACAGTAGAATCTACAGTATACTAACATTATAAAATATACAAAAGAATAAGAATTGGCAACTCCGAGCGGTGTCATTATCGATATACATGTATAGAATAAATTTAGATCTACGTTGTTTTGATTTTAACTTTAATTTATTGACCGTTTGATTTCACAATTCATATAAATTTATTATCTGCAGATTGATTTAAGAATAATCTAATCAGTCGCTAGTTAAATTAATACATTTTACTTATAATTCATTTTGAAAACTGTTGCAATAAAATCGGAAAGAAATAAATTCAAATATGCTTAAGTCATCATGGATTTTTTTTAATTAAAATTATTGAATAATAACTTAGCTTCAGAACTTTTTAGTGTATAGCTCAGTGGATAATGCAATGGATTGTCACGTAAACGAATCGAGTTCGAATCCCAGCTGAGACTCACTCTTTTTAATTATATTTTTTGTATTATTTTTTGTTTTAAATTATAGGATCTTGAATCCCTTTACTCGAATCATTTTGGAAGGACTCCTATCAACTCTCAAACCATAGAATTTTTGAGAGATAATAACGACGCAGATTATTCTGATGAAGAAGAATGCGTTGAAGAATGCGCTGACGAGGCTAAACTCGTATCTACAAGAGAAAGAGACTTCACCACCGCAAATAATCAGTCTGATCATGATGGAACGGATAGTAATAGTAGTGAGGAGGAAATTTGTGAAACATCTGATGATACACTTACAGTCAGACAATTTATTATAAAAGGTTGTGGTTGTCGTCTTAATTGTCATACAAAGTTTGAATTTGACGACATACTAAACTCGGCAAAAAAGGCAGCTTTTTAGGAAGACATTTCGGGTGACAGGAAAAACGGTATGCAAAGGAACATTCATGTTATGTTATGACATTACGAAATATGCATTACGGGCCATTGTTAAACATTTCAGTCAACATGGCGTCACTCAAAGGCAGCATGGCAACGCAGGAAAAAAAAGCATGCTATTACGCATGATGATGTCATGCGCGTTGTTCATTTCATCCGAAATTATGCAAAAGAAAGAGGTCTTCCTCAACATGCAGCCCCTCGTTGCCCAGACAACATCCTACCAGTGTATCTGACGTCTGACACAACCAAAAAAGACATGCACCAGCTGTACAGTCTTGTTCAGATCCCCGTGTGCGCGCTTTAGAGCAACTCACGCCATTCAAGGACATCTGGCGGACATGTATACGACATATACGTATAACTAGCCCAAAAGATGATGTATGTTCAAATTGTGAGAAGCTGCCCAGACAGATATCAGGTACAGTGACCGAGGATGTGACACTAGCAACAACGATGGCACTGCGGGACCACGTACTTCTTGCACAAAAGGTAATGATAGAAAAGAACAATAATGTAACTGCACACTTATAAATAAAAACAGATATTTAATCTGCACGAATTAGTAATTCTTTTCTAAGCATATTTTATAATATCAAATAAGACTCAATACACAAAAGAAATGAAAAAATGCATGTACTTTCTATTCCGACAATATCATGATTCTTGTGATTGTGAATATTAAATCTTACTTATACTTTAGCCCTTCGCTCCTCTTGGTGCATAGGCCATCGACGATAGTTCTCCAGCGCTGCCTGTTTGTTGCTATTAGTTCAAGTTGTCCCCATGTCTGTCCTGTCAGCTTGACATCTGATTCCATCTGGTCTTTCATCTGTGAATGTTGAGTCCTATATTAAAAGCGTTGTTTTAAAAAGTTCAAATTTATGTTTTACTCTGGATATCTTTTTTTTGTAATTTTATAGGAACGTGCTCTTTATAATGAGTGCATACGTCGTAGTGTTGCCACACGTGACTCGGAGGAAAATTTTGTCCATCTAACGTTTGACTTTAGTCCGAACGTCACTTTGCCTCAATTTTTTCGCAAGATGGGTCCATTATACATTTTAACCCTACGTAAAATACAAATATTCGGAGTAAGACTGGATCGGATGCCTCACCAACTCAACTTCCTGATTGACAAAGATCAAACCATAGGTCCAGATGTTAAAGGGACACACGGACCGTCCTTACGCTGTGCTGCCGATGGTAGACTGGACGTTGCAGAATTACGCTATTTAGACTCTAGCCTTGTCGATACACTCGGATAATTGTCCTGGTATTTATTTATATTTTGTAGCAAAATATTTACAATGATTAAAGGGACAAGCGGTTAATTATATAACCTAAACTAACATCTTAACATCAGGTAAACATTAGTATCAGGGATATACTTTTTAAATTAAATATCAGAACCAGTTTCAACTTATGTAATATCAGGACAAATACCAGTACTGCTGTACCAGTACGTTTTATTTAAAAGCAAATAAATACCAGTACTTTTACATTTTAGGGATTTTACCTTAGTTTGCATACAGGCTGTCACATAAATTTCCACAACAAAATGTCTGTAATGTAAAAGTATTAACTTTCCAAAATGAATAGAACAATAAATGTTATAAACAAAATTTCAATTTATTATGAAAACCAAAGTAGTGCCAAATGCAGTACCAGTACCACATTTTGAGCAGTTATTTAGTACCAGTATAAGTGGCAGCATATCTTGTGTGTGACAGTACTAATGCAGTATTTGCAAAATAAATGTGCAGTACGTACTGCAGTATCAGTACTAGTAATGCATGTCTGTACGTAGTTAAAAATATCAGTCTTACTATTTTCTTTAAAATTAAAAGACTTAATGTGCTCAATTAATTACTAAACATACATCAAATTAATTGAACTCTATTTTAACTAGCATGCCTTATATTTCAGAGCAGAATAAAAAAATCTTACACTTTTGGATATTTTATGTGGCGCGTTATCACAGGACAGAATGAAAAGATTCAGTATCATATTCAGATACCAGGTACTGATTCAAGAAATCTTAATTACTTAGATTCTTTTCTAACTTCTAGTTAGTCGGCAATCTAAACAGATTTTGACAATCTTATCTGTTTTTCTTTCCCCAAGGACAAAATATATGTAACATGAACACGTAGTATTGTTAAAAAGCATAATTATTTACTTTTTTCTTTTAAATCGCAGCAGGTAAGGGTTTTCCATATTACAAAATAATTTAAATGTTCTTTAAGGACATGCGAGGTGTTTAGTTGATGCGGGATTTGCACATCTAAAAATTAAATTCCGGAGGCATGATGTAGAAACACTACAACAGCTGGCCGATGTAACAGAGAAGTCATCTGCAACCAACAGCGCTGTATGTTACCCTCAGTGGTCATGGCGGCAATGGAAACCCTTTCTTTTTTTCATATAAGGTAAACTATGTTTATCTCATTAAAATGAAAATGTTGTTTACTCACAATTTCAGACTCAACGTTCCTGAACCACAGAAAGAAAAAATATCTTATACATGAAAATTTAAGGGTGTATTGTTTCTATTAATCGTTTACTAGTAATTTCTTTGATTTTACTTAATGGTTCTTAAAAAGTTATAAGCTATATGTAATAAAATACTTTACAAAATTAAAACAAGAAACATGAGAAAATAATTTTATAATTTCATATTGAAAGAAAGAGTTGTTACTTAGAATGTCTCCACATTTATATTTTTATAAAACAGAATAAAATGTTGCGAAACAAAATATTATGCAGAAGAATTCGTCGCATATATCCACCTTAATACACTTTAACGTAAATAAAATTCTTTAACATTTCCCCCCCTCATTTAATTAGGTTTATATGTACGGGTGGTCTTTTTTATTTTTTTACAAACTGACATTGAAAGTATGTGAAGATCAGTGGCGTTACCAAGTTTACGGTCAGCTGTCTACCGTTCTTTTAACTTGTATATTTCTAAAAAGCTCCGAATAATGTTTTTTTATATTTGTGCATGCATATTAGGAAAAATGTTTGTTGTATTTGTCATCACGGATATTTATCATTTTTCTATTGATAGCAAATTCCAGCATTTCCGGTTCCAGTCAGACATACCGGGAGTGGTGATGGCGAGAATAACACCTGAAGGCGAGGAACATTTGATCCAAGTCTTGAAAGAACCAGGATTCCGGTTCTGTTCATGTGTCCGTCCAAGGGTTATTACGCCCGGGGGAATGTCAGCGGAGCGTAAAAGATATTTGTCGCGAAGTGTGCGAGCGTTTGTTAGTCAAGACAGTCTGTCATATTATCAGTGATGAAGGTGCAAACTGCAAAGTGCTGACTGAAGTACCCAGAACTTTTTTTGTAGTTTAAAACTATGACCATTGTTTATATATTCATAATACGATATTATTTATTATTTTACAATTTTCTACATTTTTCAGTTGTATGGAAAAAATGGGACTTTTTATTTCAATTAACTGTCTCTATTTTTGCCATAGCCGCATAAATAAATAGCGTTAAAATACGTAGACTTATAAACTATTGTTTGTTTATTTATTTCTTTGTACATTTTGTATTGGTATATATACCTAACAACGTGTCTGCTGACGACAATGCGATCAGTGCATACCAAACCCACCAATGCCTTCTGATCGTGGTCCGCAATATTTGTTTTTCAGGCAGTATATATTTGGAGAAAATCCCGTAAGGATGATGACTGATTTTGTCCAAATTGAAGGAATATAGCGTGGCAATGGTTTACGCCGTGTATGACACGCATATGCGTGTTGTTATTACGTTGCTGAGCAACACTTAAGTCGCAATTAGAGAGAGGTCTAAGGTTTACATAACTTTATTACTCACCTTTTAACAAAGTGTTCAAATATATGACGTTCTTTAAATAGGCATATCTCGATAATTAATCCTTTGATTCTAAAACGGTTTTCTCTCTCTTATTCAGAACAAATATCTACAATGATGAATTAAAAACAAATTTCGAAAAAAATGTCATTAAGACCGGTTTTCTCGCGTCGCGCCTCATTGTATCTCTTAATAGAATCCATGCTTACCATTACAAGTCGTATAAAAGCAACTGCTTGTGTAAATTAGCTCGATTTATAAATGGTACGGGCTATAACTTCTTACTCTAGATGCAACAGAATGCCACACTTGTAACTGTTACTATATTCATACTCTCTGATGCGCAAAGGAAGTCTTAACAAAAAGTAGTTTTCTTTACATTCGAGAACTTACAATATGAACATTGTGTGGTTTAAGCAAGGGTGTTTTAGTTGAACAGAATAACAAAACTGTAATAAATACATTCTTTGATTTATTGAAAATTCATTATAATAACTAAAATTGATATTCACGGACAACCTTTTTATTTAACAGCTAATACTATAAAAACATTCAAGTTTAGAATTCAATTTTATGATGATTTTTAGCAAATGATGTCAACAATTCCATTCACTGTTTCAGTTAAAGTTATTAAGTCACGTAACAAACAATTGCAAAATACATGTAAATACAATGCTGAAATACATCAATCAGGCTTAGCGTTGTGTCTAAATGTTATTATCTCTATGATAAAGAATACAAATGTTACTTTATATTGCACAATGTAAAAGAGCTATTACCGGTTGGTAATCAGATGCACCTGCTGAATTTGCATAATTGTTTAGACTTGCTTTGAATTTTCACTACTCAGAATTTGTCAGGGGCTACTTATTTCTCCGGTGACAGCCTCGCAATTAAGATGAGCAGGGACATAAATTTCAAAATAGCGTTTGTGCTTTAGCCATGAAAGGTATTTCGCTATTTGTACACGCATACGACAAATGAACCAAGAGAATTTCGAAAACCTCCAAATTGAAAATCAAGCATAAAACGTATACATGTATTAATTTTGCAATTCAGCGTCAATAAAATAAATCAAGAGCTTGGTATTTTGCTTACAAGCATGACTCAGAGGCTTTGTAGTACATTTATAAGATATAGGACGTTTGAGGTGTATAACACATGCCCAAGACGGGATTATTCTCGTTATGCGCGCATGATATACTAAATCAAACATACTTATACACATTTTATACAAAATGTGCTTATATTCCATAACTTAATTATCTATTGTAATGCTTTAGATATATGTCAAACCTTACAATCAGAATTGGTGTAATTGTGAAGCAAAATAAACATATGCAATGGTTTTGTTTTAATCATCATGCGTATTTAAACAGCGACAACAACACCAAAAATTACACACAAAAACAACAACAAACAACAAACTTATAATAAGTTAAAGATTATAAATTAAAATGAAAGCTATTTGACAAGCATTTGATATGTTACCATTTAAAATGCGGAAAATTGTTTCATATTGATTCACGCTAGTAACGCATGCCATTCATTCCTTCTGACTGTTGATAGAACAGATAAAGAATTCAGAAAGTTTAAAAACAGAGTGTCTTGATTAAGTGTAGCATAATTTTTCAAATTGTTGCAATAAGGAGAGTTAGTTAAGATCAAATAATTGATTCAGCTATTGCGATGGAATTAGGTTTTGCATTTGTCATCAGCATTTCAGTATAATAATTAGTTTCAATTTACGACGACCTTGTTGTCACCGACCAAATTATAAAATATGAACCATACAACACGTTACGATGCTTTTCTTACCATACTGTTGCTACATGTAGAGTGACTTTTATTTAAATTATGACTATTGGGTAATAAAACGATCTAATACAAGACGCAACATTGATGTATTTCTTTTTATACAGATAATGCATGTTATCAACGATGTTTTCAGGAGTTTTCAGGTAGACATATAGGCAAAACAAGAACTGTTTAATAGAATTTCTTTAAACTTGCCATGTTGTTAGAATATGATAACAGAAAATTTTAAGTGCAAAAGAATATTGAGGTTACCGTTCTCGTTTTTTTTTTGGTTATCTATTGAACAGATTTAATTTTGCCTATATGTCTATATGGAAACCGTCAAAAAACATCCTTAAGACACGTACACATTTTTTTTTTTACATTTCAATTACATTGTAAAAAAACCGTGATGCCTTTTACAAAATTTCCATACGACCGGTTTCTGTAGATAAGGAAAAGTGCAAAATCAATCTTTTGCAGGTCCAAACGTAATTAAAAAATCAATAAAAATAACAACTTGCGTGTGTAAGATTTATATCAGCAATTTCTTATCCCCTTGATATTTATGTTTGGTATTATTTTGCTGCGAAATCATTTCATTTTTGTACATTTTGAAATATAACTGATTACTAAATATAGTAAGATTAATATGGTTATCTATAATTCATTATAAAATTGATAATACTTGTGTAATAACATAAACTCGTTCCTTTGTGAAACACCATCATAGTTCCGGCTACTTGATTTATATCGGAAATATATGTGAATATAACGACAAAAATAGTCTCAATAACTTGAACGTGAGTGCAATTTTCAGCCAGATTTGAGTTGTGGTTTTTACAGTTAATATAGACTTAAAATATTTCTAAAAAACAAACAAACAAACAACAACAACAGAATTAGCCAAAAAAAAAAATTTGTAAATAAATCTCGAATAAAAACTAAAAATATTCCCGTCATGTCATCAAATCCTAGTGGAAACCTATTCATGTGTCGCTCAAACATATTATGCCCATTTATGCATTTCTACATTATTTCTAAATTCCTCTCGCTAAAATTATTAGAGAGCATCGGATACTAATATTCACCTTGAGTACAATGTTATTTGCCTCTAAACTCTGATTGGATAAGCAGTCCGTCACTTGTGGACAAATAAAAAATTACTGGTTAATCATTCAGGAAAGACTGTTAGGCAGATTGAAAAAAATCACAAGTTAATTCTATCTCTGAGACGTGTATGTAAACAAAAGGAAACAATAAGTACATTTCACGTTGATTTGGAAAACGTAATATCCAATTAACTAAATAAGGTATACGTTATTTTATCATCAAAGAGTCTAATACTTCTAAAGACTTAATAACTGGTTTGACTTGATAATACTGTTTGAGATAGTATATGTGCGGTTAACTACCAGGAGAAGATCTAACTTCATTATGTGCTTGTCGTTTAAGTCAAATAGAAACTGTCCAACACTCAGTCATCTATTACTGGTAAGTAGCTATACTCATATCGAAAGAATTGCATAATAAGAAAAAGTATAACTAGTTAATTTGCCATTGCAATGTTATAAACATCTAATGTTTGCTTTGTCAACGTCCGCTTCTTAAATTAGTGAAATGTTTCTTATCGTGTTGCCTCATAGATTAAATTCACTTGACAGTTTTAGACACTTATGATTAAACATAAGTCAATAAATATCAGTATTGCAAACTGTCGAATTTTGCTCTACGAAAATATACTTTCATATATACATTTAGTCACTTGTTAAGACATAAATGTAAGCTTTCTTTAAAAAAGTGTCATTAAATTTTCTAGTTAACATTCCTAAAGCTATCATACCGTACGTATTGTGTTTTCTTGTATATTTTCCTTTCATAGTTTCTTTTGAATGATCGACTACAAATTGTCAATTATATCTCCCTTGTTTAAATGGTTAGTATCCGTATTAAACACGGCTTTGAAATGCCCGCTGTATCCATCCTTTTGCTTTTCCCTGGTAATGTAACCTTTCATAATGATTCTATATTCAATAAAAGACAATTGAAAGATTATCTTATAAGATGTTAATTCGTTATGTTCATTAAACCACCTTACTGATTAACGCATCTAGTCAACCCGTAGCAGATAAAATTGATTTGGTTATTGGACCATACTGTTTTTCCATAAATGCAGCAAGACTGCAATGAACAAAGAACAGAAGTTGGAATTAACAAATCACATAAATGTTGTTTCAGAACATTGAATGAAATGTTATTATAGAATTGATTGCTTCTTTTTCTTACGTTATTGGCGTAAAATATTCACTTAAATTGACAACCCATTCCTAATGTTTTAAGCATAATTGCCCTATTGTAAAAGCGTGCCTTATATATGCATGCAATAATTCAACATATTTATGATATTCCAAATGGTAAGCATAAGGAACACATATCATTACGTGTTCATGTAACGAGCCATTATCGTTTAAATTTTCCGTTTCCTGAGCAGATTTGAAAGCATGTTTAATGTTTTTAAAATCAAATTGTTCTCTTAGGAATATGGTTATAATAGTATTTAAATGTCGTGACTTCGTTTCTGACATGATACACAATGCATAGTTAATATCGAAGAACATGCAATCTTAATCTAAAGGGACATATATCTGATGCTAAAACGTATCACTTTATCTAGAAATGTGTTCCCGTAATAACATTCCTGTAACCGGCTTTAGAAATACACCAAAAAGCTTGCATTACCATTAAATAAGACACTTCAGAGTAAATGTATATTGATGCACATGTGAATGACATGTTTTGAAATTACATTACGCAAGCTGCGACTTGCATGTTAAAGTGCATTAAGGTATATATGTCTTCATTTTGAAAAGGAATACTAATCTTCCAAAATGCTTTTGGTGTATAATTCCTTAAAAGGCAATACCATATGAACGAAATTATTGATAAACAGTTAAAACCCTATTTTACGAAAATTATGTCCCGGTTTACGCACAACATTCATGTTTGTAATATATTGTAGATATTCTGTTTTATAAATGTTTTGAGAATCGTACAGAAAAAAGTGGAAACAATATAATTTAACAGTTGAACAGTTTTTTAACAAAGGTGTCATAAGATAAAGCTTTATTCTTTAATATACTTCAGCTTATGTGACATTATGCCCATCTAAAGGTATATAGTGAGTGAACAGATTTGTGAGAGTCAAACAAAATTTTCATTTTGTCATAATTCCTTTTGGTTTGATAATTTACTTCGCATCAACAATAAATAACCACCGGATTCAAACGAAATTTCAGTAAATATCATTTAGAATTTACCTGTACGTTCAATTTATTAAACGAGTGGGCAGTCTTTTTATATTTTAGGCAGATTTTAAATTTTATCCTAAACATTTTCCAATATAACCTGTTGGTCAAACATCATTTAAACAGTCAATATTTTGACATATAAAGTCTATTCAGCTCAACTTGACAATGAAAATATGAAAATATAATTTCACTTTAACTTATACTGTTGATACTGTTCATAAGTTTATAGTAGTTTCTTTCAACCAATTGATATGAAATATCAGTAAATTGAAATATCCTTAAACATAAGTATAAAAGATAATCTTTATCTTTAAGAATACCAATTAATTGGCTAGAGCTAATATGATATTTTCGACACTAGATTATTTTCTTTGTGATTATAGATACAACAGAATGAAATAAAATAAGATTCTTACCTTTTAACATCGATCCAAAACTATCCCTTTGAATCACATAAACTTTACTGCACTTTTTTCCTTGACATCTCAAATTCAAAAGTTTACCAAATTGAATTATTATGTAATTTCAGTTTCAATCAAAGTCAAATCGGCAATCAAAGACACTCTTCACAAACACGCGTCTTAATTTCTGAACGAAACGATTTTCTCAGTTATTTAATAATAATCTAGTGAAACAAAATAAACATTTAGAAGTTCTCCAAGAAAATCGTCTAGCCTGTTTGTTACGTTTTTAATAAGATGCGAACATCGATGATGTCATTTGAGTAATAAATTATGACATCACGTCATCAAGTTGCTTAACTATTCGCTATCTAATTTGTTCGTAAAAATGAGATAAAAATACTAAATATCACATCTTGATTCGAAACTTGTCAAGATATGAGAAAATTGTAGAATTCAAAGGTTAATAAAAATGAGAATTTAACCAACAATATTGTGTAAAGATCACCCTCCAAACTATTACAAAAACGAATCTGCAACGGCATCAGTCAAATAGTGTTTAAACGGATGGCCCGAGAAAATGATGCTGTTTTCTTTTATAAAATTTACACACTTTATATACCAACAGTACAAATCGCTTGAATGTCCATAAATGACCATGCCACGCGGAAATCTCCCGGACATATTGCTTGGGTAGGGGCGTTGGCCTTCATATTGTGCAAAGAAGATCCCCTCCCCCACACTAATACAAAAACGATTCTGCAACAAAATCAGACATATGCTGTTTTAACAATTTGCTTGAGATAATGATGTTTTTTCACTATATTTTAATGAATATGATCATGAAATGCTTAAAATGAAGACATACATTTTTTATATATATAGTTTTTAATATTATTATTAACTTCACCAGGTTAGGTAATTTTGTTATTAACATATACACTTTTCTTTATTTCTAAATAAACAATACTTCGTATATATACGTAATTAATACAACATTTAATCTTAATAACAACGTTAATGCTTATCATTTTGAAACATTTTGATAATCATTGCATATTATGTTCATATCTAAATTTATATCTTTATTCAAAATTAAAAATATTTATTGCAAACTGTTTACACTTTAGTATTGATAAATTCGCTAGTTCCGTTAGTTTTTAGAAATGTTTATGTTTTGGTTAACGTTGTATTACTTATAATTTATTATGAGTACTTTTACTGAATTTCAATTAATTTTGTTTGAAACAACATAAAAAATCACATTTATAACTTAATTTAATGTTCTTTTAAATATATAAATAATCTATAATAGCTTTAAATGCTTTAAGTAAAAGTTTTCACGCCATTTTAATGTTTTCTGTTAAGATATTGGCCTACCTAAGCAGCATCAAAACATGTTTATACAGTCGTGCTCCAGACAAGTTTATGCGTACGTTGCCAGAACAACAACGTCATTTACTTAATTGTTAAAATATATATTCCTGGGAATTGCAAAACAGTTTTGCAATAAGGGACACCAACTATCTTAATTTGCTTTACGACAATTTTAAGGCTGCCGTTGAATAAATCTTTTACATATTTTACTTAGGTCATAACCGAGGAATTTAATCACTTTTTGGACACGAATTTTTATAATTTTTGCAACTTTGTATCAAGTATCGATGTGACATTACCAATTTCCATATTAAAGTAATTAATACGGTTGTTCTTTTAATGGCTAATGCAACTACCTATTCTTTTAGAGTTTAAGGACATGCCTGTCTTTAAGTAAGATGGTTTTCTGATAACGGCTTTACGTCGGGAAATTTAATAACGAAAATGTTTTATAAGTTTATTATAACTTGTCGCGTATAATACACTATTTGATAAGTAAAACAGCAATGAAACCTATATATGACGAGGCTCGAATAATGTATAATGACCTTTTTAATCAGTTTCTTTTGAAATATTGACAAAACTAGCCATGTTAAGTGAAGTATTCAATATAGTCCAAGAAATTTGTGAAAAAATTGTGCACCTTCTGTGAAAAGCATGAAACTTGGCATGGTGTTCAGGAATGGTATTTCAAGTTATTTCAGCCTGGGATCCACCTTTAAAAAATCCAAGATGGCCGCCAAAATCCAAGATGGCCGCCAAAATGTAAAATGTACACAGGGCATGCCAAAATGAAGTTATTTATGACTAGAAAATGATATAAATTGACATTATATGTCAAAAATAGTAATTTCTTGGAAAAATGCTTAAGTAGCATTGGTAGAAAATTCAATATGGCTTCAAAATCCAATATGGCTGCCATTAAATGATGTTATTTTGACAAATTTCTATAATAAATGTAATTTGTATCTTCAACACTTTTCATACATGTAACAAACTAAAAAAGTGGCATTCCTGCATAAAAACTGCATACACAGATGTACATTTACAGAGAAAAAACTTGCATTTATGGATAAAACCATGCGAGCACATTATTTAGCTTGATATTTCAAAGAATAGGGAGCAAGTGATATTGTACACCAAAGGCGTCAGCTTTACAAGTTTTTCATGCAAGTTGGTTTTGTAAAAAATACATGATGGAATACGTTAAACCCTAATACACTTATTTTTTTAGCATAATAGAAGGTCACCGTTAAATGTCAATAACTCTTTCATTTTGACAGAATTATGTCCCTTTTAAATATAGAGAATTCTTCATAATCTAGGTTCTTGTTTAGCTATAAAGCACCAAGAACAGTCGAACACTTTATGATGTCCTACCAATAGCTCTTGTCAATGTGCATGATTCTGATACCATGCAAAGCCGCTGATTTTAATAATGATCCCCAGTTACCTTATTACCAAAACATAACACACAAAAATAAAAGTTAAAATCAATACAAAACTAGCTTCTTTATGCGAAAAACAATATATCGTAGAATCACCAAAACAAAATGACTAATACATTATTTTGTGCATCAACATCTACAGAAATTGAATCCTGAGCCCATAGAATGTGGGTTCAGAATGCGTCCTCGCGCTTCTGTAGATGTAATTTCATGAAAAGTGTGAATTAATCCTGTATTGTATTGTATATTTTAGTGCACACAATTCCTTTGCTTATTTGAACCAAATGTTCAGTATGATTTATACTAGTAAGTGTCGGAGACAGAAGGGTTTCTTCTGTCAATTCTTTTTAATAATTTTTGTTTGCATCATCCTTAATGATCGTCTTACTGCAGCTGTGCGTTTTTTTTTATTAGTAAATTAAGCAGCATATTTTGTGTCATAGATAACAGAATCAGACTCTTATTATGTCATTATTTTGGCAAGGTCTTGTGAATAAACAAGAAAAACAGAATGATATTGAATAAAAATATCTTGGGTTTTTCTATAATCAAACTTAAATGTTTTGGCATTATTAAGATAAATAATTCGTGACTTTATATGAGATCAAGTTTAGACTTTTGCAGCTCTTTCTATTTAACAATTTTGATATGAGATTCCAATTGTAAGATTGAGATACTAACTTACTGACTTACTGCGAATTTCAGGGCTGTATTCCAGGGGCAACGCTCTTAAATTTCTTGTTAATTTCTCCCTTTTATATTTTAAAGCAGTCGAAAGCCTGATTAAGCCTTACATAATCATATGTATTTTCTGATATTACAGTATAATAGTTGATTTATTATCTCAGTTGTTTGTTGTTTTTTTTGTTTTGTATAAAAAACAATGGAAAATCTTAAACAAATTATAAATTGTTTACTTAGATTAAATAATTTCTGTTTGGTTTCCACAACTGTCATAAAAGGACTGTACACAAGAACTAGTGAAATCATGCCGCACTTAGCTTAATTCATGAGGTTGTCATTTCTTCAGTTTTTTTAAAGTTTTTTTTTATTTCCTCTTACTAGAATCACAGTAACAATGAACAATTGACCTTAACTTGACAGACATTTAGTACTAGATCAATAGGTGTTAATTATAGGTACTAAGTAATTGACTAAAGTTTTCTTGTTTATACTGATTAGTATTAGTTGATAACACTTTAAACATTACCTTGCTTAAGTTAGTATAAAAGTAACCTGATGTACAACTGTTGAAATATCATTATTTCTAACATCTTCAGCAATTTACAAGCCTAGTATCCACAATATTTTTAAGAACTGGTCACTTTTAACTCTGAACATAAACTACTTCAAGTAGTCT
Source organism: Ruditapes philippinarum (assembly GCF_026571515.1). Taxonomy (NCBI): domain Eukaryota; kingdom Metazoa; phylum Mollusca; class Bivalvia; order Venerida; family Veneridae; genus Ruditapes; species Ruditapes philippinarum. The sequence continues at coordinate 25,246 of NW_026854198.1, read as the reverse complement.
TGCGTTACGTTTAACTTTTTACTCTTATCAAAATACAAATTACATAGTCTAGAATTCTCTAAAATTATCATTATGAAGTGTTTTCTTTTTAGGGAAAATTACATAGCTGTTGGTAAAAATATACAAAAGTTTCTATACCATTCCTTTAGCACTTGCACAATGACCAAATAGCAGGTCAGCTACATATTATATCATTGAAATAAGGCTCAGTTTAGTTTGATTGCAAGTTGCTTGAACTTGAAATTTCCTAAAATCTGCAAAGAAATTTTTATTCACGGGCAGATAATGAAATTATGAGATGGTTTAACTTCCATTTTTTGTTTAAAATATTCTTTTGTTTCTTTTGAGTTTTCGTAAATCAAGTAAAAATGCTTTTAAAAAAATAAACCTGAGCAATTCAATTATGATCATGTTTCAATATGAATCGGATGCTTTAAAACAGTTTCGTAACTAAATGGGTTTTTGTCACAAAAACATATGTCTCCCAAAACTATGCATGGTCACCCATGTGAAGTTTCATTGAAATCCCACCAGTAACTCGAAAGCCGGACAATATATTTTTATTTATAACTCTGGCGACCATAATTTGCAGCGAAGCGGAATGTGCTGGTGATTTGTGTGCACAACTAGGGATAGTTCTGCCCCTACCTGTAAAGTTTGGTTGATATTCAACCAGTAGTTTGACCAGTGAAGGCCGGTCAGAGATATTTCTGCTTTTAGCTCTGGCGGCCATTTTGTGCATCGAAGCGGAATGTGACGGTGATGCCAACACCTTGGGATGGTTCTGATTACTCCTGTAAAGTTAAGTTGAAATCCCACATGTAGTTTGACCTGTGAAAATGGACAAGCTAAATGCGGACGAACGGACAGACGGCGAAGGCAAATACAATACGTCTCCCAAAAGTTTTCTTCATATTGTTTGGCTAAAAAACATGTAATATAATGAATTTGTGCTATTTTATACTAACTTGAAAATGATTACAGCCGGTAAGCTAACATACTCTGAAAAATTCAATATGGTGGCCATCTTGGATTTTGGCAAGCATGTTGGATATGCAAAACCCAGATCCAAGGCTTGAATATAAATAAATATGCAATACCATAATTTCAAATTGGTCTTCTTTTATACTGTTCTGTAATGACGACAACAGCTGAAAACTATTACATTCTGAAAATTTTAATATGGCGGCCATTATGGATTTTGGCAGCCATCTTGGATTTGCACAACCTGGATCCGAGGCTTGAATATATATAAATGTGTAATATAATAAAGTGGTGCTATTTCATACTGACCTGTAAAGAATACAGCTGAAAAACTTTAATATTTTGAAAAAAATAATAAATGGCGGCCATCTTGGATTTTGGCGGCCATTTTGGATTTGCACAACCTGGATCAGAGGCCTGAATATAAATTAATCTGTAATATAATGAACTGATGCTTTTTTATATTGTTCTAGGTATGCCTACAGCTGAAATACCCAAATATTCTGAAAATTTTAATATATGGCGGCCATCTTGGATTTTGGCGGCCATATTGGATTTTTAAAAAGTGGATCCCAGGCTAAAATGAATTGAAATACTATTTCCTGCCACCATGCCAAGTTTCATGCTTTTCACAAGAGGTGCACAATTCACCCTTTTTATGCACGGATTTCTTGGACTAATAGTACAGGTTTAGTTTTGAAATAGTAACGTAACAAAAACCAATTAATTATGAATTTTTGTGTCAGTTGAGGATTTATTATGTAATACATGTACCAATGACTTTATATAATTGTCAAATTTCTATGAAAAGTTGAAAAGTACTCCTTTAAAAATGTAATAAAATAAATCCAGTAACGGCTTGTCATGAAAAGCTTGTTGCAAAATTTGTTAATTAATGTGAAATTACGCTCATTATGCTCATTTTGCTCTCAAGTTTGGATTAATTAGTTATATGTGTCGAGAGATTCACTTTTATAATGGTTTTTGACTAAATAACTGATAATGAACAATGTTTAAGATAAAATGAGCTGCACCATATCAAAACCAACATAGGGCGTTTGTGACCAGCTTGGATCCAGACCAGCCTGCGCATCCGCGCAGTTTGATCAGGATCCATGCTGTTCGCTCTCAGTTTCTCTACATGTAATAGGGTTTGTAGACGAACATCAGACTTTGCAGATGCACAGGATGGTCTGGATCCATGCTGGTCGCAAACGCACTGTTTTGTCATGGCGCGGCTGAAATATAAAAAATACCAAACTTATAAAAAGTAAAAAGAACGATATTTATAGACATTTCCATGGGTCACGTCGTGGCTTATTGATTATTTTTGCATACTTAGCAAAATAAAACATTTAAAACAATTATTGCAAAATTAAAAAAAAAGAACCAAAAGAAACCACACACAAACAAAATCAAGCCCCCAGACACAAGAAAAACATATACATATGCCACGAAACAGAGTATGTTCGGCCAAGATCTACAACATACCGTACAAAATCTAATGGAAATATTTTAAGACTTAGTAGAAATAACAAAACCTTTATCCGAACAACAAACAGAAACAAAATGGAAAAAATAACAGAAGAGGAGGTAAATACAGATTTCGAATGGTACAGAAATAGTCTTGAATTTGTCATTTAGAAAACTAAGTTAACGGAAACTGATTATTTACTGGTAAGTAAAACTTTATCATTTTGTCTTAAATCGCGAAGTCATGACAAAATTAAGTTAGCTGAAAATTCATACGTCATACGCTTGAAGAGTTTTTTCGAATGTCAAAGTAATGAATCAACAGAAAATGAATATAAACCAGAACCTTATTTCAATAAAAAAAAACAATCAACTTTAAAAAAAACAATCAACTGTCACGCCACCTGCCGGGAGAGATACATTTCAGGAGTTTTACATGCAAACTGTGATTCAAGAGATTTTAAACGTTGTACCAAAACGGAGGAATTATACGAATTATTCAAAACCCTAACTCAAGGTAATCCAGCGATGAAAGCATAGTGATAAAAAATGATCATTAATCACATCACGTAAAGTCTGATTTCATGGACCTTTAAATTATCGATACATTATAGCAATCATTTAAATATTAACCCCACTGCAGTTGTGTCCATATAGTTTAGGAAAATAAATACTGTTTTAAAAATTCACACAAGTTTAGTGTATAGGTGTGGTCAGATCCGTAATAGTACAGTTGTTAAGGTGACTGTCCGTAATATGAAAGGTCTGTGCTTCGATCCTTACTGTTGAAAGTTTTCTTTTTGTTTTAGATCAAACAATTTTACTTTATTTTGAAGTATATTTAATGGAAATGGTCAAGTGGCAATTGCCAAAACGGGTATAAAGCCACCTATAAACTGTATTTTGTTTCGATTTGCATTGTATATTACGGTATTGAAATGACATGCATCGATTTTTATCCGAGTGAATTTTGAATGTAAATTCTTCAACCATGTTATTTAGAAATAGGATAGACTTTGCCAAAATAAATGCAAAACATATCAAAACAAATAATATAAAAAAACACAACTCTGTGTACTTATAACAAAACAAGTGGTGACATGTTGTTGAATATAGTCCATAATTACTAACCAAATATTGGCAGTATCAGTATTGGGATTTACTTTATCTTTCAACTAAGTGTTCAGTGTTAATGCTTATAAACCTTTGGTTGCATTTTAAAGTCCGAAAAATGTATTTTCTACAAATGTCGCTACACACTTAAATAAAAGCAATAATGGTCTAAACGATTTTAAATTCATGCCTATAGAGATTGTCACCGATAATATGGAACGCTTATTAAAAAAATTACACTGGTTTCATAAACTTAATACCCGATCTCCTTATGGTATAAGTGTAAAAGGTTTGTGCAATGTATTACTTTTTCATCTTTCTAGCATATTTTTGGGCCTGTATAACATAAAGTGTGTTTATTCTTATATCAAGGTTTGTTTTTATAATAAATTATGAATTTGTAGTACCACATGTGTAGATCCATATTCTATATACATATTGTATATATGTTTATTGCTGTATACATGTAACTTTAATTGACAGATTATGTTTTTTATTTTTCAAAGTTTGAATTTCCGCATTAACAGTTTTCAAACGAGTTATCAAGTAGATCGTCCTAAAAGCATTTGGTAAAAAGTATCTGGCTATCTAAATGTTATTTTTGGAGAGAACATAGTCTGATATACCAATTAACGTTACAACATTACCGAAGCTAACCTGATTGTAAACGATTTTGTAATTCAATGATTCCTGACACATGAAATCATTTACTAAAACAACAAGAAAAAATAACTTTTATTTAGGTTCGAATCTCTATGTTTTATGACGTATTCCGTATAACATTTGTAACTAACTTTAATTATGTCTTATCCAATGGGTTTGAATAATTGAAAGTAAAATGTATTTTCATCTTAAATAAACATACCATGCTACATGACTACTGTAAAAAAATGTTCACAGTTTTCTTCTACTTTGCCCGTGGTAATCAATCATTGCTGCATTGATTTGAAATATTTTAGTTGTCAGTAAAATAAAATTGCATGAAACACTAACGAATTCCGTGATACATCAACCTCAGTAACTCAGGTGTACTCGTTACGTAAAGACATCGTTGGTATGACAAATTTAGTTCAGCGGCATCAGTATCCCTGGGTTCTTACATGCTGTTGATAAAGCTATCCGCTTGGAATATGATAAAGTTACGGTGAGATTATTGATGTATCATCACAACACAATTAAAATCCCTGTGGAAATACAACATTATTTAGATTTAATATAGCATGTCTTACATTTTAAGGAAAGTAAGATTGATAAATAAACAATGCATATGTCGCACATCGCACATATATTGCACTTTTTTTTGTAATTCAATCTAACAAGGGATTTAAAAGTAGAAAACGGTGACTTGCTTAAAGCGTTTAACGAAAAGAAAAATGTGACATACCAGTTTTGTATATAGTAATTGAAGAGAAGAAAGAAAGTAAAAAGAAAACGTTTTTGGATAAGATCGATACAGAACCTTACGTAACAATGGATAGCAAGAGCAAATATTACTATATGGTACGGTTCGGACTTGAACTGTTAACATTAACAATCTTTTACAAAAAAGTAAATGCACTAGACCTTGTATCACTACAGTTACAACATTTTTGGTAACTAAACCATATCTATTATAATCGATATGTTCAGTTGTTACAGCTTTCAACAGCAACAGTTTTAATAATTTTGATTGAACATTTCGAAAGATGCTGCCCCTTTTTAGTTAATTGGCTTAAATAATAATTATATTATAATCAAATGAAAGCCTATATTTCTATAAAATACTAAATGTTGAGTAGATATTATGCCCTTTTGGTGTCAAATCGTCGTAATAAATATGCGAATATTCAGTTACCCGTGTAAATAATTTGATTTATTAATTTGCTTAACATTTTCAGCCTGGTAATTGGTTATTTTAGATTTGTAATATATATCTCAAAGTGAAAACAATGTTAATCGTTTAAATGTCTGCAACAAAATTAAAGAACATTTTCATTATCGTTCATATATTTAGTACCTTTTTACTATCATTTTTAGTCAAAGTAACACATTATAAATACATTTATAAAATTCATTTTAACAACAATTAAGGAAAATACACAAGGTATTTAAATGTACTGCCACAATTAGCAGTAATATAACTTCTGATATTTTTTTCAAGGTCAAGTATTTTTCTACCTTTAACTTGATTTGTCATTTTTAAAGCGAATTGCTGCAATTTGCCTTCTTTATATTTAATGCTAACTGTAGATATTTCACAAAATATGAACAAGAGCATATATAAAACAACAGTTTTGAATTTAAATTTGTTATAAATCACATGAAACGTTTGTTTCTTTTTTGGTTTGACCAGTACTAGTAAAAATGTCAATACAGTTTTCTATTGTAATGATCTAAAAGCCAAACAAGGCAATTGGGAAACTTTCCCATAACGCATAAGGAAAATAAAAGCCTAAAATTACTCGTTTGGTTGATTAAAAGAACAGACTGAGATGTGATTAAACGAAATTGTTATATTGTTTCTGGGACTTTATTATTACTTTGCCAATTCTAGAAAACTGTGCTCAATAACTTAATGTCAATAATTTCCCTACTAACCGGTACCTTTTGTTAGCATGATAATGATCAAATTTTTGCGATACGAGAAGGCAATACCGGGTACCTTATTTGCAGCAAAGTCTTACAGATCTATACAATTAATTCCAAAAGAGAAGGGCGATATTAGGTATAATTACACACAGTTATCTTTATCAAAACTTCGTCAATTTGTTACCGCAACCATCTTTATTTGTTTAAGATAAATGGTCGATTAACATTGATTAACTCTGTTAGTAATATATAATTTTATAATTTGGAGAACAAATATTTTTCTTTAAGTCTTTTATACCTTATTTAGCCTTATCAAAATTTAGTCTCGAGAGCTTGCAAATGCACATACATTGATAAGCATTATGCAAGAAACAAGTACCAATTTGTAATAATTTAAGGAACGATGCAACGATACCAAACCATAATTTAAATAGCAAATATCGTTGCAACGTCAATAATGCTAAACTGTTCGTTTTTCAGTTAGCAATTTGATATGGATTGCAATTTAATTGCATATCTAACTGTCATACTTTTCACCTGAACACGTATAACTTTTAAAGTTCTAAATAATATATATCGTGAAATGCGTTAAGTAAAACGTTTTTCTAAATTATGTTAACAAATATTCTCTTTTGTGATAATGGCAAAGCAAAGTAAGTATCACACAATGTATATAAGGAATTATTGTTTTCCAGATAAAAATCTGGCGTAAATTGTCAGATACAAAAAGACACCCGGTTGATTGTCTAAAACATGTTCCTGGCCACTAAAAACAGTTTTTTGAATTGAGCGATGTTAGATATCTCAATGTGCGTCACGGCAATTATCGGTTAACCTTCAAATATACAGAAATAATTCAGCTATATCTAATATAATGTATCTTTTTTAAACAGGTTTACATAATTTGCACTGCAATCAATAAATCAGCAAATCTTTTCAACTTAGTATTTTTATATATGATTGTTGTAGTATTTAATCCAAAGAGTTGTTAATTAACGAATACGAAAACGAACAGTTTATTTGTATAAAGCATAGTACAATGCTTATAACAAGTATAAATTGTAATATATACAATGTTTGGAGATCAAAACATGGATTTTACGACAAACATATGATGACGTAAGTAAAATTAGAAGAAATATAAATATAGAGAGCGCACCCGTAGAGTCCGAGGTATTTAGGGGTGTCCTTATTGTTTATGTTTTTTGTCGTCGACAAATTTCAGTTTCCAACTTTATCTTTTGTTATTTGACGCGTATATGATACGATGTACCTAAACAATGAAGGCCTTTTTAATCGAAAAGATTTTCTGATATTCTTTTGTGTCGAGATTCTTTTATAACGAAATAATATGTACGCAAAAACCTCAAAAGTTTTTGATGTTTTAAGTAAGAAACATATAAAAAACGTGAATCATATAACTAAGTTATATTATCTGACGTATTCTAGTTTATTACTAAGTCATTCACGGTAATATATACTTTGATGGGACACAACTGCAACCAAGTAAGATTAAGTAGATATTACCGGACGATGAGTGAGGTTAAATCATTTTATACTGGATTGGAGTGAACAGTAGTTGTCTCTCTACGACCTTTTTATGGTGAAATTAAGAAAATCTTAAACACTCATATTTTCTTTCAGGTGTCTCCATTATAACAGTTACGGATTATACTAAATGACGTTACATTGGCAAGTCCAGACGTTAAGCGAGTTAGTTCTATTAAAGTTTAATGTAATATGAACAAAATCTGACTTTACAAATACACCAAAAAGTTATAAATAATTAAAAAAAAGAATTGTATGACCTATTTAGTGTGACCATTCTTTCAAAATACTTGGACAGTTACATATAGTTACATAGGTAAAAGTAGTTGTAAATAGAACGTGTCATACACATTTACATACACTCTCAATGGATGTATTATTTTTATTGGACGGACCTATATTTCATTTTTGCTATGTACTTTACAATTATCTAATTGCACTCTCTATCACGTATTTATTTAATAATCTATGCAACTTTTACAAGATATTGGTCAAATAGGAAATTGAATGTTTTCTTTTAAATCTCAAAGATTTCCAATAAAGTATAGAAACTAAAAGTAACAACATTATAATTAGACAGGATCGGAATCCACAGCGATAAGGGGCATGTGATTTGAAGTCAACGACATTAGTCACTTGGCCAAGGACACACCGATCACTTTAAAAATTATTTTTCAAACTGTTCATACATATTTACTAATGATAGTGTATGTACAAATGAGTTATCTCATTTATTTTCCCTCCGTTTTTGCACAGTTCATATAGAAGATTATGTATTATGTTAAAACATGAATAAGTTTCAAATTTGATCTTCATCAACATACAAATTTAAGGTTAAACACGCGTTTATCGTTAATTTGCGGATTAAAAATAACATTTTTTGAACTTTTCTTCTAGACATTTGAATGAACCTCGGTCGGTCTGAAATTTTACAACATCCAGCCAGCGATGTTGAGTTTAATTCATTAAAATTAACTAGATTTTTTAAGCAATAAATAACGTCAACCGAGCAAATGACATGCTGACTATAATTGTGAGAAATGCATACAAATATAACTTATATAGATAAGTTTATATCGTATAAATTAAATTATAAAGATAATTATCCTAGGCATGGAAGTAATTTTCACATAATTATTTTTATTACATTATACATTTGTTATATAAAACTAGTTTTGCAATTAAATGGCTTTTATTTGTCACATATTATGACATATTATCTTAATATGTTTAATGATGTTGATCATTTAATTTACATAAACATGACAGAGTCTGAATTTTCACTAGGCATTTGATTTCCGCTCAGAAATCATGACGGATCAGTTTTCGAGTCGAGTTGGTTTTCTTGTGTTAAAATAGTTACTTTTAATCTTAAGTGGACAAGTATGCGGCTTCAATAATTAATGAAAACTTGTAAAACACATCTAATATAATTTAAGAATGGAATCTCGTCTCATGCGGTCGGAATGAATTGAACAACAAATGACAACAAATATTGTGCAAATCAGATATTTAAAAATAAACACTGAAAAGTAAGAGTTCACATTATAAATACGTTTACTGGCACCATGAAAAAAAGTTGCACAAATGCATATTTATATGACTATGATAGTTGTACATTTAATAAAACTAGTATAGTACGAAATTTCTATATATGTGTTGTTTGAGACTTTTTATATATATTATGCGCTGACATTTAGCGACTTGCTTCATTCCTTCATTCAATACATACAAATTACTCTAGAGAATTCAATAGTTAAATAAATGTGAATAAGAAATTTATGTTATGCATTGTCTAACTTGTTCTAAGAACGAGAGAAAACAATGGTTTATGTTAATTCAATTAACACACAAAATAATAACTAGATGTAGCATTTGCACAACATTTGTCTTATTTCTATGTTATTAACAAAATAAATGAAGAAAAATCAAACCTTTTCAAAAGCCACCGGCGTTTTGCATGTGAAGTAACTTTTATAATCTGATATCCGATCTCATTTTTGGTTATACTCTATCTTTGTTAACGTAAAATTAATATAAAAATGTTATGTTACACATTTTACTTTTACAACATACAACCATTAGGTTTCATTACTTGAACAAAATGGAGACAAATTAACTTCTAACATTAAATTAGAAGTTTTTAGGATCTTTTGACAAAATGTTTGCAAAAATAACTGTTGTCAAAATTCACAAAAAAATGAATAAATAAAAATAAACTATTACAGCTACTGTTAAATTGTATATATCTATATAATTATACATGTATCTAAGTGGTGATGTAAGTCCATAAATGGTTTTATTTTAATGATGTCACATTACTGATTAGCATGTTTGAACAAATTAAAAAGACACAAAACATTACAGAATCATTTTGAAATATCATGAAACAATAAAAAATGTTTTTTTCACTTTTCTATATTTATATGCAACAAAAGCAACGGTCAATTGTTTGCTCAAAATTGTTTTATCCTTACACCGCTTAATGTTAAAAATAAACTTGTTCTACTTAAAATAGAATATTTTTAAGGTTTCAATGTTTTATATGGAAACTTTGGGTCAAACAACTGTTTACGTGACATTGATAGAAGATAAATATATATAGCATTTATGTCCCTCTAAGAGCTTACTTAAAATATTCAATCTTGAAAGTCAATGCCTTTATTTAGCAATATGTTAGAGGAACCCCAATTAACTTCTTACCCATAATAATCCATGTTACACGAGAAAACGAATGATTGACTTTAGTAATCAATTATAAGGACTAAAAGGTTAAGTTTAACGATTCAAGCTTTTAACAGTAACAGCAAACTTCCGGTTTAAATTTTATTCTACTTTATTTTTCTCATTTAAGAAATGAAAGGAAGTGAAACAAAACATTGTAACAGGAAAGACTGTTTTATTAGTGGATGACGTTTTAATTTTTTTGAAGACAAGAATGCATACTAACAGGTGAGGATGATCGAGATATAAAAAACTTTGAATTATTTAAGGGAGGTTACTAAAATAATTGTTAAAGATAGTATACTTTCTTCTGCTTATGTATTTTAAAGTACTTCACTATGTCTTTTATAAAATCAAATAAAAATTAAAATAGCAAATAAGCAAATAAACAACATTGATATGAAACACAATTTTCTTTTGTTGATAAAAATTCAATTTTTGCCGACTTTTTTCAATTTCATGTTGTAGGGCCATAATAAAAGGTCATGAAATATTGCATTCACAATCGTTTCGTAACTTCCGCTAATCATTTGATTATAAAGCTAGCTAAGAGGGTCAGGTTGGGACGACATTATTTTACTTCAGACAGCTTTGATCGATAACCATTTGAGGAACAGAATAGTATCATAAATGTTAAGTATAATAATGTTACTCGTAGTGCTTCCGATATAGGTAATATGGTACGTATAATATAGATACTCCTTAATTTACACCACATAGGCTGAAACAATATACGATAAGACTTAATGCATCTGTGATGCAAACAGTTATTAAAATGTAATTATCGCATTTTGAAGCCATTTTAAAATTCATAAAACAATATTTTAATGTTCATTCTTGAACTAATACAATGTTAAGGATGATGATCTTTGTACTAAGATAGAAAGAGATATCATTTGGAGTGTATACATTTTGTAGGTCAACGACAAAAATAAGAAATAACAATCTAAATTATGTCATATAACATCATATAGTATCTTCTGCTAACACAATAAGTATCAATCCCCACTGAACATGATAAATATCATTATTCATCCCTAGACAATTTGAAACGGACAAGTGTATTAAAGCTGGATAATGTTATTAACGCAATATCGTCACCATCTTGCCTATATTGTTGTAAAAGCCCAATTAGGTTAAAATGACAAGGTGACTTTATTCGTCATTTAAAATACACCAAGTGATGCTTGGTGCATAAAGACAAATTGTAAAATGTATAAATTTATTTAGGTGTGATTTTGGCAATTTTAAAAACATATTTTAAGTAAAACAAAAACTATTCATTTGATATATTTCATAAAACACTTCCGCAATACAGCGTGTGCTCAGAATACCTCTTTTAGAAAAACAGTTTTGGCCAAAATACGATATTTACAAAGTTTTGTAGATGGCTTCAGGCAGTGACTTTATTTGACATTTACTTCTTGTGAAACGTAAGAGAGAATGACGAAATTATGTTAGGTATAATAGCGTCTAAGGTTATGTGAAAACAATGTATGATAAATGACCAGGCTGATCCATTTCAATTGACCTTGAAAACAGATTTGTTTTGAAACTGCACTTTTCAATTACTAAGTCATATGTTATATTGTATGCCAACCTTTGAAACATGATTAAAAGAGAACTGTATTATCAATGTGAGTTGCCGAACATTTCAGATGCAATTCTCATTGACAAAATGCATTTGTATTGTTGTTTTGCATGATAGTTGCAATTAACGAAAGAGTTACTTAGGTCTGACAATTTACACTTGTTCTGCTGAAAACTGTCGCTTTATGAGCGATCATTGATCTAGTTATATAACAAATATATCAGTTATTGTTTGACTAACATTTTCCATTTAAATTGATTTCACAAATGGTTGTATAGGAAAAGGAAAGCGTCAAAAACATTATCCAAATTACAGAGTATACATTGTAAAACTTAAAACTTATCGTATTACATGTTGCAGACAAAAGTCATAACAGCAATATGTGGTTATAGTACAACTGCAATTTGCGATGTCAGATATTGAAAATAAATAGGCTTGATATATTGACTAATGAGTAGATTTCCCAGAGTTACATCATACATCTATGTTACAGAAAAAGTCATTCATTCATTCATTCATTTATTCATTCATGTCCGTTATTCATTCGTCTGTTTGTTCATTCACTCATTCATTCATTCATTCATTCATTTATTCATTTATTCATTCATTCATTCCGGTCATGCTTTGAAAAATGTATCATTTCCCCATGATAGATGCAAGAAAAGATAATGAACATATCATGACCTTTGTAATTAAAACATAACATTTTATTCAAGAACATAATACATCCATTGGTACAATAAGTTTGTTCTTAAAACATACGTCGAATAAACGTGTTATGTTATGTTCTTAAACATAAAAATACGTGCCAATATACGATAAAATTTTCTAAATCATGGCTATGAAATCCATTGTTTTGATCAAAATCCTTTTGCAGTTTTACGAAACGCGTTTTGAACTGTAATTTAAGTACCAATAGGCACGGTAAAATGTAATAACTATAGAATGAGTTCTATTGGTTTAGTATCATCAGCATCTTATTGCATTATTTTCAACAAATTTATCATACCTAAATTGCATGCATGTGCATGCGTTTACATATAATTATAGTTTCATGCATGCACTTTGTTAATCTTTATTTAACAAGACATAAAATACAGAATCTGAACGCACAATATTATGACGAGACAAGTCACACGGTTTGACATGCGCACGAACAAATGTATGTATTGAAGCTATGAATTCCTATCATTGTTGACATTTGCTCACAACCAGAATCGATTTTTTGATACATTTATTGTATTATAACCATAACATCATTGTTTATCATATATTTGCTACAATTCTTAATCTTAATTTTAATAAATGTATTGAAACCCTTCATTATCATCTTTTTTAAATGTTATTCTGGAAAAAGGAATATGGGCTTTTAGGGAAACCACCTTGTGAAAATTTAAATGAAGCTGTAAGGTCGTATTGATTATTTATGTTCTTTAAAATTGAATAACTAGTGCAATATCTTTTACAGTTTTCTCGAGCTTTATTGAATATTTTTGACAGACAGGGTACGCGGTATCTATCTCGACAACAGTTTAAATCCACTTGACACGTTTATAATATATAATTTCAAATTAAGAATAAAAATGAAATATTGATTGGTATTATAGTATGTTTTCGTAAGAAAATAAACGTTATACATAAATTTCGGTTTCAAGCAATATATTATGTTTTATACAAACATAATTAACATTTTGTTTAAGAAGTTCCTTTTCAGGGACCTGGATTTTTTTATGTAAGCCGCAATGTGTCATTATACAAAATTTGTCTTTTTTAAGGAACGTTTGCTTATTAAAAAGTGGACAGTTAACAAGGTAAAAAGAAACTGAATAGAATAAACATAACCACGATTTTGACCTTAAGAGAAAGTTAAATTCTATGTTTAGCTCCGGATAATCAATAATTAATGTTGAAAATTATTATTTGGACGCTACTTGACTGCAGAAACATCAACTAATGCTTTCAACTTTAATATGATCAAATAGTTTATTTTGAACATGGTGTGATAGAATATTTTTAAACAAATATAAAGTAATGGCTATTTTGCCACTTATGTAAACAAGGCAATGAGTAATATACATATATTTATGCATATGTAATTAAGAAAACATTCATGGAGCTAAAACTGTCTCCAGCGTTTGTGAATGAAAATAATATAACATCCTTCGACGTAACCGTTTCAATAAACAGACATTCATTAAGAAAGGACTTGAAGGGAGATACAGGCAAAATTTTCATTTCTTCGGTTTGAACTTTTTATTCATTATTCTGTAAATGTCCTCTAGGCAGTCTTAGGAACAAAACTTTTCTCCTTATAAAGAATAAAGTTGTGGTTTCCTAACTTGACCCACGCAGGTCAGGCTAGAGCGTTCAGATTTCAAAAATAGTTGTCACAGTGAACTCGTTAAACAACATGTTAAATGTTAAACACTTAGATTTGTTTCAATATATCAATCATACAATACCCACAATATCTATTTTTGTAACGTCCAAGGTTTGTTCAAGCCACATGACTTGTTTTAGAAATACGCGGTGATTATGTCGGCGTCTAAATTTCGTTCAACATATATAGATAAAATTACGCTTCAAACCAAAAATATATAAAATTTATGCAGAAATTCATACTTGGACTTTTAAAAAAAAAGTCATTTTAGAATTATTTGAGTACATAAGATCACCTTATTATTTCTGTCATAGATTTGCCTGAGTATCCCTTTAATGATCCCTTGATTCCTGTTCCCAATAACAAAGAGCTATATTTAAATGGAGAAGAACTTTTGACGTCATTCACTTAAAATTTGTATCAGGGATTTATTATCCCGCAAGCATACATTTTTAAAAAGATTTTCCGAGACCATGTTCGACACGAGAAACTTACCGATATCTACGCCGTCATGTTACCAATGCTTTATTGTCGAAGTCAAAAGAAGTAGCAAAAAAAAGTAAGTTTCCAAAAAGTAAAATAAAAAGCGATAGAGCATCAAAAAAGATAAAATAGTTCTCTGTAATGGCTGAAAATGTAAATACACTTAGCTACATTAAAATGGATAGCGGAAGTTTGATTCATTTCCAATTGCCAATAAAGCCTCATGCAAGGGATTGGTTTTATACTATTATTTTTAGAGCTTCTTATCCCTTTGTAATATAAGTCTCTGCACATACACATGTACGTAATATCCATTATACGCAATTGAAACTAAATTGTAAGTGTCTAAATTAAAGATCATTTTAATCAACAAAAATGGCTAAGACAGGGTTTTTATGAATGAAACAATATCAAAGACTTACAAAACTGATCCTAGCGTAATTTCTGTTCGTAATTATGCATTATCGGTATGTTTCCATTGGGAGATATAAATAATTTAGTTATTGTCTTTGTCAATATTAGAGTTAACCAAATAGATATATGCTTTATTATGAAACATGGATAGCATGCTATTTTTGTATCGAATACATTTTGAGTGAACTATTATAAGGCAGTGATGACCAGCCATTTTTCATCTATGTTAAAGAAAAATATATATAACCATTGGTTATATAACGAACGATGCATGTACGTTGACAATGAACTTGTATAGAGCCGTAGAAAAGAAGAACAACACAATCTATGTTTCATAATACAACCATGTTTGTTCGATGTGTTATTATCTGCATAAGTGTTATCATGATAACGACTGCTAAATGTTAGAATCTTTACTTTCACAACCGTAAAAAATATTTGAAAGCATTGCAACACAATGTTAAAATGTTTTAAATGATTTTGATTACAAGTATATTGCAATGTTTTTTAAAAATGTTTTAATCAATAATTTTAATTCTCCGAAGTTGTGCTGGATCTTAATATATCTGTATAGAGAGTTTAGATACGAACAAATTAAATAAACAATCAATAAGATTCAGTTTTAATACTTGTATTATTACTTGTAACAATACTATGCTTATGACTTTTGCGGATAACGTTGAAGTTGTATCCTTTTTCTTTTTTGTTACACTGTCGATATTTCACTTGCATATTTAACCATTAGCAGATCAATTACTGTTTTTTCGAACGCATAAATATTGTTTATAAAGGAAATATGCTGAACATGCGATCCATAAGAATTACTCGTTTGTTAATTGCGTATGTCACGAAAACTTCATATTAAACATATACCATTTATAGATAATTCCCTGTACCGATTTTGTTGCTGGAAATTATAATATGAAAACAGCCCCCACCCCAATTTATTTGATCCGAAGGGTTTATAAAGTAATTTATATATTTTAAGTCTGAAGTCACCTTAAAGTTTATTTAGATATTCGCCGTTGTGCTAAAAAACAAAATAGCTATCAATGATAAACGTGACGGAGAATTAGTAATTAGTCTTCCTTGAATTTAACATTATCAAGAAAGATCTGACATAGTCTATAGTTTTGATTCTTAAATTGTTTGCCTTAGCTATTAATATAGACAATATAACAACTATTTTTACCCTTTTGCCAGAGATGAAAAGATACATTATAATAGGCTTATATCTAAAGGCCTGCTTGGTTTGATTTATTTTCATTTTCACTAGAATTGTCGTATTTGTTAGTTTGAAGATAAAACATTAAAGCATATTATTTTAACGAAGAAATCAATTCTGGTTAATTGAAAGCTTCAAGTCATAATGTATTGGCTATTGTTAAAATCAAATGCCTTAGGTCGAATGCTGTTTTTAATCTTATAAAATTGATATACACATGATATAAGCACATTGCATCAATGTCAGCTAACTATAAATATTTTAAAACAACCAATCATAAATTATTCATTATATGCTTACCATACACTTTTATAATCGCTAAAGTCTATTTCTCTCAGCACAACAAGCAACAATACATGTCAATGTGAGAGTATATTATCAAACATACATGTAAGAATATATGTTCACACAAAATTAACTGATGCATGTTAATACAAAATTTAGAATTCAAGTATCCACAGCCTTCACTTTGAATCAGAATACTTTCCACAGCTACATTTTCAATGTGTCAATCACTACACAATTTTTTTCTGGAACCAGAGATACCGAGTCAATTTAGACTTTGTCAGACTTTAAGGAAGTGTTGTGAAGCTTTTAAGAATTTGGACAATGAAGCTTATGGAACCGAAATCTTGACAACAAATGCTGCTGATTCCGACTTTGTTTCTTTCTTTAAATTAAACGAAAAATCTGCTAAGAATATTCTTTAAACAAAGAAAACATAAGCAATTGGTCAAAGTATTGATCATCCTTGCAATGTTTACAATAGTTAGCAAATTCCATCTTCAAATTGAAAATTGTATCTAGTTCGTAATTTAGGCGTTAACATATTTAGGGACATCTGTTTTTGCTCTTTTTTATTAAACATGGTTTGTCGATTTGATGATAAAATCAATCGCAACATAAGGTAAAATGAGTATATATTTTGGTCACACACGGGAGCAAAACGATAACAAAGTTCTAATGTCTCAATCTGATTAAACAATCAGCTCTTTCACTAAAAAGGAGGCGGACTACGCATTAGGATATATGATGATCAAGCAATATCATTGTACCTTCTATATGATTATTACAAACAAACAGCCAATCACAATCGGCAGAAGATTCACAATTTTTGAAAGCGATGCGGTTTCTACATTTTTAACTGCTGGCAACACCTATATGGTTGGTTATTTTCAATGATTTCGAGAACAACACATGGCATGGCGTAGTTCATTATAGCCGTGTATAAACTGGCAATACAATCTTGCCTATGAAAAATTAGTCTATTATATCCAATTTACTGTTTGAAACTTACTTTAAACAATATTGTTTCTAACAAAAAATCAACCATTTGTTTTTACATTCACGGACAACGAATTTAAAATACTATTTGTCCAATGCACTACTGTAAAAAAACCGGTCTGATTCGCATGGCTTATAATAGCTGTTATTATTTTATGTATTAGTGTACCATAATGTCTCTCCATCTGAGTCTGTTTTAAATATTATTCTCTTAATAAATTACTGATCATACCGGTTTATTTTTATAAACACGATGAACCTAAATCAACATTGCCATCATTTTGTGAAACATCAATATTTATTTGTCGATGATAAAATTATATGCATCCTTTAGTACGCAAAAACATATGTTAATAAACACTACCAACCAAAAACGTTAAATGATAATTAAGTAAAAAAGGTTGTAGTGTAAAGTGAGAGTATGTTGCCACTTTTTCCGTTATTGAAACTTCATCGAACCGGTCAGCAATTGCATGTTTTTTTGGTGTTGCATTAATGCTTCGAGGATCACCCCTTCTAGATTTTATTTTTATCATAAGTTGAACATTGTAAAATGATAATCTAACTTTTACCTGCACTACAACTATTGCACTGTCTTCTAATGTCAACTGACTGACTTACCTAACATTGACTAATTTAGAGTTTACTATTGTGAAGAAATGAAAGTTTATGATCAGTGTCATTTCAGATGCTTCATTAATTGTACACTATGTGTTTGTGATGACAGGACAATGTTCTTAAGTTCGCTTATAATGGGCGAAAAAAAGAACAGAAAATACTCCGGCAATCTGATTAATACTTGCCCGTTTTCGTGCTTCGATCTTTTCTTATTACTTTATTCGTGCTACAATATATCCTGTAATGTTTGTATTTTTGTATATAAATTGAGCATTGTAGCACTTAAGCTTTTGCGTTCACAAAGACAGCAAGTAGAAAGGAGATTAATGAAACTATGATTACACAACAATCTTAATTTTTGTCTATTTGCCAGTTACTTTCAATCAATCAAATTATCTTTCCTGTAACATTTCTACTTAACCCAACAAAATAAGATCGTTATCTTCCAAGGTTAAAATTAAAAGGAAAAATAACCTTTAATATACGGATTATGTCCATTGTTTCGTTCCTGACAAATATTGCATAATATGAGCCGCACAAAAGTATAAATATTATATTTAACGGCGTTTCCTCTTTATTGTTCATAAGCCAAATTTTAGAGATTAAACACTTATCTCAATTATTTTTTGATAGTCCTGTTTATCACATGGGATAGGTGCAGCCGCTTATATCAAATTGAACTATAAATTTCAGTATTGACTTAACTCCCACGAAAATAGCTTTGAAACTATTCGGGTTTCCTGGCATTTGTATGGATTTAAACCATTTATGGGATATTCTTTAATGCCTCGAAAGGCGTACGATTTGACTACTGTATCATTTTATGCCAGAAGATAAAGTATTATCATCAGCACAAATTAAAAGGTGGATTTTTTCTACGAAATAAAATATTATCTTAATGAACAAATGGTTGAGAGTTGAAGTCCTATATATTGCAATCCTTGAGGGACACCCTTAATAATATTATCCCACTGGGTTAGTATCAATCTCCTTGTTAAACCCTTTGTTTTCCATTGTTTTGGAGATAACTGCTCATAAGTTTAAAAGCGTCAGACAGACCATAAGCGCTTAAGTTTAAGGATGATTGGTCATTGAGGAACGCCGTCGAAGGCCTTTGATAAAACCCATTTAGTAATGCTCCAATGAACATGTTTCATCAAGGGCCTACATTATTGATGTAAAGATAATTATTTATATTATCATATTTATTAACACCACTTTGTGTTTGTATTTCGAGATCTACTTGCAGGTAATTTTCTCTAAAAGTAATACGAGTATTAATTATGGTTATATGATAACACAACAGTTTGAGCGGCTTTCTAGTAGGTTTTACAAGAAATGAACATACAAGTGTTGTAATTAGTAGAGAAGTAACATTCGATTAGGTTCTCTAGTTTCCACTTAATGATTACAGCAATAAGCTGTGATCAACTTTATTGCAACACTGAATGATAAGACCTTAAATATCACATACTTTTAAACAGAAATTTGATAGAAATTGATTAACAGTTATTAATATGAAATAGCATAAAAAAAAAAAAAAAAAAAAAAAAACAAGAATAAATCAACAATTGGCAAAGGCAACGTTCACAGCACTTTCGCAAGATATAAAGGGTCAGTCTATGAAAAATAATCGTTTCAATTTTTACATTTAACCTTTTTCGTTTTAAAGTGTCAATCCAGGGTATTTTTAATACACCGCTACCGCTTGTTCAATTGGAACATCAAGGTGATTTAATTTAAGCCAAAAGGTTACGAGTGCTTCAGCAATGTGTCGGAACGCAGCGGTTTATCGCTGATCTATTAATTAAAATGG
The DNA here is from genome assembly GCF_026571515.1 of Ruditapes philippinarum. Classification (NCBI taxonomy): domain Eukaryota; kingdom Metazoa; phylum Mollusca; class Bivalvia; order Venerida; family Veneridae; genus Ruditapes; species Ruditapes philippinarum. The sequence continues at coordinate 5,025 of NW_026854198.1, read as the reverse complement.
CAACGCCACTAGAAATGATACTGAATATTACACTGATAAAGTATTGATTATTCGTATATTATATCTTAGCTTCGTAGGTTCCGCCTTTGATTTTCCCTATTATAATTTCCAATAAACTTAAAATAACTATGGAAAATTGTTTTACAATTTAATAGAACCAATTTATTTAGCATATTGGTTAAGTCATGGCGATTGCTTGAATTTTGCTAGGTAGTTATCATTTCAAACGTTACGTATATCACTTAATACAACTCCATATTGCACTACCCATGAATGAAATTTGTGTGCCAAAGGCATCTTTATTATTTTTTGCCATGTAGAGATTAAAGGGGAAAAATATTTATTGATGTCTCGGCCAAGTCCATAAGTAAATGTATTATTTGACGTATGGGAAAGCGATAGAGTTTCAGTGTGTTGTTTTGTGTTTTTTTATTTAATCTATCGCTCAACTTTTTAAAAAGATTTTTGTCCTAATGCATTTAGTTTTTGCTGAGTGATATACACTAAAAAATGTAATGGCCATTTCATTTGTTAAGTGTAAATGCTATATTTGTAAAAATAAGTATTAAATGGACTAAACTAACCTCAGTAAAAACAAGTCAAATATATTTTGACAAGTCCTCCATTTCTAGGTGAAATAAAAAGGATTTGTAAGAGATAATTGCGTTACAAGGAAGTTGATGCTAAAACATTTCGGGATTTCAGAGTTGCTGAAGTAGGAGAGTCTGGAATTCGGAAGTTTGCACTGTATTACACTTTTCAAATAACATTCTGTAGCTATGATGAGTATTTACCCTTGTAATTTCATTTGTCTTCTTTACCATTTTACGTGCAAAAAGTGTCAATAGCGAAAGAACCATCTTTTGATTGTAATTGTTTCAGATCTTTATTTGATTATCATGAGACAAAGAAGATCAATTGTGCGACAATCTGTATGTATTGACCTAACTAGGAGCGTATATAAGATTAATAAATAGTTGCTGTGCATTCTATTCTTAAAGATGTACATCGTAAATGTTTGCTCTTTTGTTTGAATTTAGAAATTCAAACTTGAATATTTTTTGATAATTAATAGTTTAGATGATGACCGTTCAAGTAACTTGGCAACGAATGGACAATACTATAAAACAATTCAGGTATGTTTAGTCGTATAAGATCATAAAAAGTACATACTTATTCCACGTATATAACTTAATTAATTCAATAGAAATTATTTGATAATGATAGGGAGAAATACGCATCATTTTCAGTATTTTAACGTCAGTTTTGTTTTTTTGATTATTTGGAAATATTAAACTATTTCTTTTAGATTAATCTTTTAGGACGAGTTAATCTATAAATAATATTTCCCCGCCGTTGAGTAGAAACGTGACTGCTGAAACAGATTTGCAGACTTCAGTTATGAACAGCTAAAAAGAGGTGGTTATTTTACTCGCAAGCTTGTCAGTGCCGCCAATCCATTTTATGTTCTGTAGTCTCTTCAATAGTTAGTAAAAGTTTAATTTGCCCCGCCTTATCTTTGATGATATAATACGATTGATGTATAAATGATTCATTTCTGGGCCGGCTCTGAGTTCGTACAAACCCTGACTTAAGGGCGATAAAGATTATTTTTTTTGTAAATAACGGGCGCAAAATATGAATTTAAACTCAATTCCAGCTTTTCAAGATGATTGATGCTTGTAATTGGCGTAACGGTTCAAGAGATACAAAAGAAATAAATGTTTTAAAAAATTAAAAACACCAATACAGATAAAAACAAAGCTAACCTCAGACAACAATAATCATGAAATCAAGAAGGTTTGGTCAAAGTAATAGCATAATAAGTAAAATTGAGACCAGACTGCACATATAAGGAGCAAATAATAAAAATTAGAAGGAAAAAGCACGCACACCTCAAAAACAATACAAACAAAAAAATGAAATTAAAAACATAAACTAGAAGACAAACAAACAATTATTTACAATTTTTATTATCACGTTATTATAAAGAAATCAATTTATTCAATTCCAAATTTATTGAAGTATATGATGATAGATTGTCACGATAAAGGTTCCAAAAGATGTACCCCAATGAGACAAAACCATTTTTTCGTTAGATCTGTCAGTAGGTTAACATGATAACGTCAACGCTTTTTAATCAGTTTATTCGCAATTATATGATGAAGAATTGTTCAAAATTGTAATCATCTTCTTTATATTATCGAAAAAAAAAAGCCGATACAACCACACTTTTATCATTTTCAGTTGTAGGACGAAATTGACACGTGTTTGTTCTGCCTTTAAATGTTCTGCAGCAATCAGTAACAAATATGTGAAAATGCTAATTGGCGAACATGTTGGGTTATCCAATTATGAAGTACATTATCTTTCAAATTGATTTAAAATTTAAGCCGGTAAGGAGCGAATGTTTCCGAAAGAAAGTGAACATAAATAGCATTTAAAGTATTTTCTGTTTTAGCAGTTTTCAGGCGCCGATGACATATGTATATAATGAATGATAATAAAAATATATTCCACATCAAACATGACTTGTTTTGTTTATTTGTAATTTTGACAGGTATGGATGTTAAAACTTCGTTGAAAAGAATTCATATGTTCATTATATATGTTAAAGATTCAGTATAAAGCTTCATTGGCATATTTTAGTATGTTTATTGGTAAAACTTTAGAATTATATTAAGGTATAGAAGGCGCTCAATTTAATTTCATGCAGTTTCTGCCGAGAATATATACTGGAAAATGAAACTTAAACAGGTTAGAATGTTCTTTTTACGAATAAAGGATGTTCACAGGCCAACATTTTGACATACATAAAACTCTCATCTCTTATGTTATTTAGATTCCACCATACACTAATAATGATTTTGAAGTTTATTTATCATACAAAAGCTCAAGTTATTTGAGTGTGTTTGCAAATTATCAGATGATGCACTTAATTATACGTTGTTTGACTTTTTTTTCAAATATTTATATCGACGTTCATATAGATAAACAGTGTAATGGACTGTTAATTTGCTTGATATTTGAGCGGTGTATTTTTTCTGCAAGCATGCTTAAAAGGATGACCAAACTAACACAGCAACTATGTGTTCCTATTTAGAAAATTGTTAGCTAATTGTCATTCATTGCATTGTTAACGTACTGAAAAGTTCCAAACATGTATTAAACCTCAATATTACTTTTTCATTTGTATCATGAAGAACATTTAGTTTTTGTTCGGATTGTTAATATTATATAAATACATATTGCTATGTATTTTATTTCACAATAACACGTGGTTTAGAGAAGCAACTATAAATTACTTTTAAGTAAAGATAAAGTGCACGTTTCATACCATGAAGAGAATAAACTACTCTTTAACAGGCGTGAGCTGTGGCAGTGTTATCTCTTTTATATGTCTAATGTCTCAAATTTCATTTATCCTAATAACAGGAATAACGTTCAATAATGTATTTATTTTTAAACAGTAAGATTCTTTATTAAAAAATAAGAAAATATAAATAAACACCTATTCCCAATTGCATAGTAAATTGTTTATCTCTCAGACATTTTTTGATTTGTTTGTACTTTTAATTCATGTACTTTAATTCAAAGCAAAACACTGTTTAACCTTGTTATTTGACAGCACATGTTTATGTGAAAGGTCTCTAACGCACACAAAAAAACAGTCTCTTTCAATGTCCTGTACTGTGAAAGCTAAACATTAATATATTTTTTTAAGATCAGTTTTTTTTTTTTTATTAAATGCAAACCCTCTTGTAAACGCGTAACTTTACTTTAGGCGCTATTTAAGTATCGCAATGTCACTTATGGTAATAATAAGATTTACTTCATGTGATTTTCTTATCTGTAATCGCTCAGATGAGTTGAAAAATGCCTGATAATCTGATTGTTTTTGGATGTTACTGAAAACACAGTACTGTAATTCGAACAGATATATTGGTCTTGTTCTCTTTTTTAAAAATTTATGAAAATATTTGCTGTTTACTGTTATTAAACGATAAATTGCAGAAACCAGACATGTAAACTGATAATTAATATGAAATTGGAATCATTTATATGACAAACAATGGATTACAGTAAAGACAAGGTCAAATATAAATGTTTACATAGTTCTACTCATCTGATTTAGAATATGTTATACGGTACTGATTTAAATTTGCCAACTGTTTTGTGTATTTTAGAGTTCGATTGTTGATATGTTCTTGAATAATTCTGATACAAAGATAAAATTAAATTTGCGCATTTTTTTTTTTTCCTTTTTTTTTGTACGGTTAATTTTTTTTCCCAACCCTTGAGAATTTAAACACCGAGTTTTGTTTCAGACCAAATCTATCGAACGAGCTTTTGGCGATTTTCATTCAACGATGTCGAATATCAGTGTCATTAAGTAACTATTAGATTTATGTCAATAAAATGCTACTCCAAATTATGTAAACTTACATACTTCCGGTGAATTAATGTGGTGGCTATTTGTATGTGTTTTGCTTTGTAGAATTGTGATCATGTCTTCCTTTAGACATCTTTACACCTCTCGCTACATATTGATTACAAGGACTGCATTATAATCAATCATGAAAGTGTCAGATCTAAAAATGTCTGTGATAAGTTACCATTTCTGTGTAACACTTAAATAGTATAATAAAAATGCTAAAGGAAAATGTCGAAGGACATGGTTTCCGTGCATGGCTGACCGATTTGCGGGTTCGTATGCGTTTTATATAATGTCAACCTTAAATGATCTCATTCATTCATTCGGTGAATGAGTACATCATTATCGTACGTGGTCATGTTACAATTTCTTTGTAAGTGTTCGCTAAGAATTGTGTACAGTTTAACTGTACATTGCGTTAATATATCAACATAAAGCTACTCTGTGGGACGTAAGGAATGATAAATGATTTGTGAGTGTGAATTAATATAATGGTACAATTTAAATTCTTACTCATGTAGATATTTGTCAGTATGTTGTTCTTTTTATTGTGATCGTGTTGATACTGTCATGGTTTATAACAAGTAAAA